>NC_092155.1:56674084-56696584 GCF_045791955.1 Oncorhynchus clarkii lewisi | reverse complement strand
GGCAAGCAGTTATTGTGCTGATGTTGCTTCCAGAGGCAATTTGGGATTCGGTAGTGAATGTTGCAACTGAGCATTCGGCGGTCCCCTTCTGTGAGCTTGTGTGGCCTACCACTTCGCTGCTGAGCCGTTGTTGCTCCTAGACGTTTCCACTCCACAATAACAGCAGTGTCAGTTGACCAGGGCAGTTGACCAAGGCATACATTTGACAAACTGACTTGTTTGAAAGGTGGCATCCTATGATGGTGCCATGTTGAAAGTCACTGAGCACTTCAGTAAGGCCACTCTACTGCCAGTGTTTGTCTATGGAGATTACATGGCTGTGTGCAAAATGTTTTACACCTGTCAGCAATGGGTGTGGGTGAAATAGCCCGAATCCACTAATTTGAAGAGGTGTCCACATACTTTTGTATATATAGTCTATTACACGTATCATACGTCTATAATATGTATATAGTGTATCATACGCATATTCATAACATTGTATGAATTGCAATTCATAACTCATTGTACAAATTGCAATCATGCGAAGTGTAATTCGTAACATGTCATCAAAAATGGATGATGGATATCCACAAATGAATACAAACCATACAAAACGTAACATATCATACTAATTGGAGTTTCTCTGAGATACGTTTATTATATTACGTTTACCCCTGAGTCCAGTTTAGGATTAACATTCTGTTACTGTAAAAACCAATGCTCACTTTCTCACTGCTTGCAAAGCTCCAGCGGAAAACGCAGCAAAGTGTTTAATCTCAGAGAAGAGAATTTGGCATGCGTTCATACAAGGTGGTGGAGGGGCTAGGCTGTGGGGGGGCTGATTTGGGGGAAAGGTTGTGTGAAGGAATTAAGTAACTCTCTAACAGAGCGTAGAGTAAAGGGGGCACAGTTAAGTGACAACAGATCAAATTAAGTGTGTTAGTGTTGTGGTGTTGGTCAAAATCGAAGACTAAATATGGCATCAGTTGTGGTACTGAAAGTCAATCGGACAGCTTGTTGTTCCCCCTGAGCTGAGCTGTAATCCAACCAAACCACACACATACTCTGCACTCCCAGCACTGATATGTTCTCCTTTTGGTGCATAGGTTACCATGGTTACATGGCCAGTCCATCTCAATAGGCTTGTTACACACAGATGCCGTTATTTTATGTTGCACAATGCCCATGCCACCATTTTCTTTCTTTTTTGATGGACTTTTTATGCACCATTGTCGATAACAGAGCGAGTTAACTTGAACCCAAAATGTATACGAAACAATAGATTTCAATGGAAAATGGGTTTTGAGTGGGAAGGAAAGGTATGCAACATTTTGACACAATGTGTAAATAAGTCCGAGATTTATTCCATTATCGCTCTTTTGCCAAGTCACTCACAACTGTTATCTTTGTGCCCACTGATATGCCAAAATGCATTTCTCATCGTTGTGTGTCCACCAGCCTTGTAACTAAGTCCTCGATGTAATGAGTAACATTTGCAAATCAAATGTATATCAATCAGCATCCGCACGACAGACGATAAACAAAGGCGCACATTAAATCCGACCAGGCAGAAAATTGCTCGAGTAAAGCCGCACTTGAGAAACCCATCCGGAGAAATGAATAAACAAACAAACAAACTAACATTGAAACAAACTAATGTGTTGTCATGGACAGTGGCTGTGGGTTTGTTGGTCTGGTAGAGGTAGTGGCTGTCTGTCTCTCTGTCCGTTTGAAGCCAGTCTCCAACATTGGGACAGAATCAGTACAGAATTGGGATCAGTCAAAGGTTCAAATCTCTGATAGGAGATATATAATATACAGTGCCTTGCGAAAGTATTCGGCCCTCTTGAACTTTGCGACCTTTTGCCACATTTCAGGCTTCAAACATAAAGATATAAAACTGTATTTTTTTGTGAAGAATCAACAACAAGTGGAACACAATCATGAAGTGGAATGACATTTATTGGATATTTCAAACTTTTTTAACAAATCAAAAACTGAAAAATTGGGCGTGCAAAATTATTCAGCCCCTTTACTTTCAGTGCAGCAAACTCTCTCCAGAAGTTCAGTGAGGATCTCTGAATGATCCAATGTTGACCTAAATGACTAATGATGATAAATACAATCCACCTGTGTGTAATCAAGTCTCCGTATAAATGCACCTGCACTGTGATAGTCTCAGAGGTCCGTTAAAAGTGCAGAGAGCATCATGAAGAACAAGGAACACACCAGGCAGGTCCGAGATACTGTTGTGAAGAAGTTTAAAGCCGGATTTGGATACAAAAAGATTTCCCAAGCTTTAAACATCCCAAGGAGCACTGTGCAAGCGATAATATTGAAATGGACGGAGTATCAGACAACTGCAAATCTACCAAGACCTGGCCGTCCCTCTAAACTTTCAGCTCATACAAGGAGAAGACTGATCAGAGATGCAGCCAAGAGGCCCATGATCACTCTGGATGAACTGCAGAGATCTACAGCTGAGGTGGGAGACTCTGTCCATAGGACAACAATCAGTCGTATATTGCACAAATCTGGCCTTTATGGAAGAGTGGCAAAAAGAAAGCCATTTCTTAAAGATATCCATAAAAAGTGTCGTTTAAAGTTTGCCACAAGCCATCTGGGAGACACACCAAACATGTGGAAGAAGGTGCTCTGGTCAGATGAAACCAAAATTGAACTTTTTGGCAACAATGCAAAACGTTATGTTTGGCATAAAAGCAACACAGCTGAACACACCATCCCCACTGTCAAACATGGTGGTGGCAGCATCATGGTTTGGGCCTGCTTTTCTTCAGCAGGGACAGGGAAGATGGTTAAAATGGATGGGAAGATGGATGGAGCCAAATACAGGACCATTCTGGAAGAAAACCTGATGGAGTCTGCAAAAGACCTGAGACTGGGACGGAGATTTGTCTTCCAACAAGACAATGATCCAAAACATAAAGCAAAATCTACAATGGAATGGTTAAAAAATAAACATATCCAGGTGTTAGAATGGCCAAGTCAAAGTCCAGACCTGAATCCAATCGAGAATCTGTGGAAAGAACTGAAAACTGCTGTTCACAAATGCTCTCCATCCAACCTCACTGAGCTCGAGCTGTTTTGCAAGGAGGAATGGGAAAAAATGTCAGTCTCTCGATGTGCAAAACTGATAGAGACATACCCCAAGCGACTTACAGCTGTAATCGCAGCAAAAGGTGGCGCTACAAAGTATTAACTTAAGGGGGCTGAATAATTTTGCACGCCCAATTTTTCAGTTTTTGATTTGTTAAAAAAGTTTGAAATATCCAATAAATGTCGTTCCACTTCATGATTGTGTCCCACTTGTTGTTGATTCTTCACAAAAAAATACAGTTTTATATCTTTATGTTTGAAGCCTGAAATGTGACAAAAGGTCGCAAAGTTCAAGGGGGCCGAATACTTTCGCAAGGCACTGTACATACAGTTGAAGTCGGAAGTTTACATACACTTATAGTTTTGGCAAGTCGGTTAGGACATCTACTTTGTGCATGACACAAGTCATTTTTCCAACAATTGTTTACAATTACACTTATAATTCACTATATCACAATTTCCGTGGTTCAGAAGTTTATATACACTAAGTTGACAGCCTTTAAACAGCTTGGAAAATTCCAGAAAATGATGTCATGGCTTTAGAAGCTTCGGATAGGCTAATTGACATCATTTGAGTCAATTGGAGGTGTACCTGTGGATGTATTTCAAGGCCTACCTCCAAAATCAGTGCCTCTTTGCTTGACATCATTGGAAAATCAAAAGAAATCAGCCAAGACCTCAGAAAAAATTGTAGACATCCACAAGTCTGGTTTATCCTTGGGACCAATTTCCAAATGCCTGAAGGTACCACGTTCATCTGTACAAACAATAATACGCAAGTATAAACACCGTGGGACCACGCAAGTGCAAATCAATCCCAGAACAACAGCAAAGGACCTTGTGACGATGCTGGAGGAAACAGGTACAAATGTATCTATATCCACAATAAACCGAGTCCTATATTGACATAACCTGAAAGGCCGCTCATTAAGGAAGAAGCCACTGCTCCAAAACAGCCATAAAAAAAGCCAGACTACGGTTTGCAACTGCACATGGGGTCAAAGATTGTACTTTTTGGAGAAATGTCCTCTGGTCTGATGAAACAAAAATGTATCTTTTGGCCATAATGACCATCGTTATGTTTGGAGGAAAAAGGGGGAGGCTTTCAAGCTGAAAATCCCCATCCCGATCTTGAAGCACGGGGATGGCAGCATCATGTTGTGGGGGTACTTTGCTGCAAGAGGGACTGGTGCACTTCACAAAATAGATGGCATCATCTGGATGGACAATGATGTGGATATATTGAAGCAACATCTCAAGACATCAGTCAGGAAGTTCAAGCTTGGTCGCAAATGGGTCTTCCGAATGGACAATGACCCCAAGCATACTTCCAAAGTAGTGGCAAAATGGTTTAAGGACAACAAAGTCAAGGTATTGGAGTGGCCATCACAAAGCTCTGACCTCAATCCCATGGAAAATGTGTAGGCAGAACTGAAAACGCGTGTGCGAGCAAGGAGGCCTACAAACCTGACTCAGTTACACCAGCTCTGTCAGGAGGAATGGGCCAAAATTCACCCAACTTATTGTGGGAAGCTTTTGGAAGGCTACCTGAAATGTTTGACCCAAGTTAAATAATTTAAAGGCAATGCTACCAAATACTAATTGAGTGTATGTAAACTTCTGACCCATTGGGAATGTGATGAAAGAAATAAAAGCTGAAATAAATCATTCTCTCTACTATTATTCTGACATTTCACATTCTTAAAATAAAGTAGTAAACCTAACTGACGTAAGACAGGGAATTCTTACTCGGATTAAATGTCAGGAATTGTGAAAAACTGATTAAATGTATTTGGCTATGGTGTATGTAAACTTCCGACTTATCCAAAACCTGTTTATACCATAAGTCCCTATGGAGTTCCTTACATTTAGTTACACTGTATTATATCACCCATTAGGGAATAATTTGGTGATAGTTTTCCTTGTCCAATTTATAACCATTAGAGCAGCTTTGGCTGTACAGATGTAAAAATTGAGATGTCTGGATAAACTAACATTAGTCTCTCTGCTGCTAATTAGAAGATGTATCAAAGTGACAGAGTGAAGTATTGTGCATCTCTGTTCTCCTCCTGTCACCCCCATTAACTGCTCTGGGGGGTAAAATATAGGCCTAGTGTACTTCCTTTGATTAAGATACAGTATTACACGCTAGGCTAGCTTTGGTTGACTCTTATATGGTCGTTAATGCATGTTGTCATTGATTGTAATGAGATAGCATGTATAGAGTTGCATATCTGTCTGATAAAGTATGTACAGGGCCTTTAGGAAGTATTCACACCACTTGACTTTTTTGTTGTGTTACAAAGTGGGATTCAAATGAATTTCATTGGCATTTTTCTTCAACGATCTACACAAATGTCAAAATTAGAGAAATATTACAACATTTGTTAAAAAAATATATATATATTAAAATAAATAAATAAAACACCAATATCTTATAAGTATTCAGCCCCCTGAGTCAATACATGTTTGAATCGATTACAGCTTTGAGTCTTTCTAGGTAAGAGCTTTCCACACCTGGTTTGTGCAACATTTGCAATATTTAAAAATTCTTCAAGCTCTGTCAAATTTGTTGTTGATTATTGCTAGACAACCATTTTCAGATCTTGCAATAGATTTTCAAACAGATGTAATTCAAAACTGTAACTCTGCCACTCAGGAACATTCACTGTCTTCTTGGTAAGCAACTCCAGTGTAGATTTGCCTGTTTTAGCTTATTGTCCTGCTGAAAGGTGAATTCCTCTCCCAGGGTTTGGTGGAAAGCAGACTGAACCAGGTTTTTCTCTCTGATTTTGCTTGTGCTTAGCTCCATTTCTATTTTATCCTGAAAACCTCCCCAGTCTTTAATTATTACAAGCATACCCATACCATGATGCAGCCACCACTATGCTTAAAAATATGGAGAATGGTAATCCGTAATGTTGTATTGGATTTGCCTCAAACATAATAATTTGTATTTAGGACAAAAAGTGAATTGCTTTGCCATATTTTTTTGCATGGCGAAATCTGACTGGTTTCCTTCCTCTCCGACAATAGAGTTAAGAAGGACGCCTGTAACTGGGTGTATTGATACACATTCCAAATGAATAATTAGTAATGAATAACTTCACTGTGCTCAAAGGGATATTCAATGTCTGCTTTGTTTTACCCATCTGCAATAGGTGCCCTTCTTTGCGAGGCGTTGTACATTTCGCTGGTCTTTGTGGTTGAATCAGTGTTTGAAATGCACTGCTTGACTGAGGGACCTTACAGATAATTGTATGTGTTTTGTGGTTACAGAGATGAGGTAGTCATTAAACAGGTCACGAGAGAGAGTCCATGCAACTTACTATATGACTTGTTAAGCACATTTTTAGTCCTGGACTTATTTAGGCTTGTCTTTACAATTGGGTTGAATACTTATTGACTCAAGGCATTTCAGCTTTTCATTTTTAATACATTTGGATTTTTTGGGGAAAAACATGATTCCAATTTGACATGATGAGTTATTGTGTGTAGTGACACAAACATCTAAATTGAATCCATTTTAAATTCAGGAAGTAACACAACAAAATGTGGAAAAATGCAATACTTTCTGAAGTTACTGTATTCGTCCTTTTAGACAGACATCCTCAGTGCCACCTGTCTCTCCTCCATGTCTGCCAAGCATAATTCCTTCCTTCCCTCAAAATTACAATCTGTCTCATCTGGCTTTTTTCCCCCTCTTCCCTCTCTCGTCTCTCTGATGTTGTGAAAGCATTTCTCCTGTGAGTACACACAGGCATGCACACACACTAGAGGAAGTGTGTCCAACGACGACGTCTTGGTAAGCTGCAGTAGCGCTACAGTAAACAGACTGTGAACAGGCGAGGGAGGAGAAGGCCTGCCAATGAGCCCCGGCTCCAACTCTCCGCCCTGCTCAACTTTGGCTGTCTCCATCCGCAATGTCACGGCTCAGAACAGACCAGCCAACTCCACCACTACTGCAGCCAGCCTTACGGAATGGGACAAACGTCTGAGACTGTACCTTTAATTCTTTTGCAATGTTAAATTAGCGAAAGCCGGTACCTTCTCATGGTCTCTCACCTTCCGCCGTTAGATGTGGGTTCTCCCCACTGTGCTGCGACACTGGCACTGGACGAACTCTTCTCTAGCTCTCCCTGGCAGGGGTAGCTGAGTGCCAGGCTGCCCCCTCTTCGGTTCTCCCAGGCGCAGCCTCCTGCTCAGGGATCCAAGCCGGCCACTGATCTCGCCTACTTTAATTATTCAAAGTGTATTAAATCTTCATTTCTAGATGCCTCAGATCGTTCTAATGGAGGCTGGGGATCATTTCTACATAGAGGAGAGGAGTTGAGATCCTGGTGAAGGCTTCTTCATGTGGGGTTTGGTCCAATGACACCATCAGGGCCAGCTCCACTTCCTGTGTTTTCTCTTTAATAATTCCCAGTCATCTAATGCTGATGTCCTAGTTCTCCCCTTCAGAGAAAGTACTGACTCTACAGCTCCCGTGGCAACGTCAGCATAATACGTGGTCAGTGATCATGTTTCATGTTTGGTGCAAAGCAAGTTCTTTGTACAGTTTATACAATATCCTTAAGAGTATATTGACGTACCCGTGTGTCAGTCTTAGTAACACAATTAAACAATCCCCATCAAAATGAGTCGGTTTCAGCTAGAGATATTTGTTTTTGTTGCATGGGCTGCGTCTCAATTCACCACCTCAATACACCACCTACGTCGCCCTTCCACATCTGTGTTGTAAAGTGGCTGAGCTACAGTGGTGTTTATCAGACCATGAGACATCCTCAGTCTGTAGCATCCGAACCGTTTGGCTACAAACTATTATGACCAGTCTATGGAGAGATGAGACCCTCCGTTTTCCTCTACGACCCCCACAAGTGTCATGGGACTCGTTTGAAGGTGACCCATACAAACAAATACAAGTATGGAGGTAGTTTAGTGCCAACAAAAACAAGGGGTTAAATATGTGTCCCCCAAAAAATGTGATACCTAAAGGGGTCCTAAAACTCAAAATCAAACAGCTTAGTTATCAAACAGGTATCAAACATTTTTTATACAATTATTTGATCAAATATTGAATTTGGACGTTAAGATCCACGGCATGACCATCTTTAAACAATCCCCCTCCTCCTCCGATCTGCAATATTATTAGCCATAAAGATTCAGTGACAGTATGTGGATACTATCTGTGACTCCGTAGCAGATTTCTGACCTGGCGTATCTCATCTCTCCCTACTCTCCTTGCTCCTCCACATTAGGGCCCAGGAATGGGCAGACACTCCAGAAGCCTTTTCATGGTTCAAAGTCCCTTTCATTTTACCGCTGAGCTCCTCTGAGAGGTTCATGGTGTCCTATCAAGCACAGTTCTATCACCGTGTCTCACCAGAGGACTAGACTTTGGGAACTTTCTTCATACTACCTGTCAAGTGTTACTCTTTACAACTTTCGTCTTAGTAATATAATTACATAGTTACATAATAAAGTTCTGTTTATTGTTGTTTGTTACACTGTTGTCTTATGATCGAAACACAATATCAATTGTCTGAGCTCAGTATTTCCTAGCATCAGATATGAATAGCACCCTGTGTAATGATCTGGTGTATCTGCAGTAACACACACCTCTGGGAGTTGGTTGTGAAAGCTTAAATCGATTTATCACATTTATTCAAGTCTCTGCATGCAGCCCAGATCCAGTTTGACAGAAACAGACAGGCCAATCTCTGATAAAACAAAGCCCAGAGTTCCATTTTGTTTGGCTCTAAACAGCTCAGCTCTGTCCAAATGAAGAGGCCAGCAGGGCACAATTGGATTCTGTAGGGAGCGGTAGGCAGGCCTGAAATCACTGAGAGGGCTTGGTTGTGTTGATGGATATGATATGCTGCTCACTGGCCCCCTTGACCTGTCGGCACATTATTCTTAGGAGAAATCTATGGGGACGTGTATTGGCTCGCATGAAACCCAGCAAATCTCAGAGTGAGATCATATTATTCAGCATCTCTCTGTCTGTGTTTCCCTCGAGAGATCTAGTCATCATATCAGAGTCCTTCTTAGCTCTTCCCCTCTGTCTGTCTGTCTGTCTCCCATTCCCCTCTGTCTGTCTGTCTGTCTGTCTGTCTGTCTATCTCCCATTCCCCTCTGTCTGTCTGTCTGTCTGTCTGTCTGTCTCCCGTTCCCCTCTGTCTCCCGTTCCTCTTTGTCTGATGGGTCCTGCTTCTTGCTCATGGGATGTATCAGTGATGCAGTGGGTTGTGTCAGTAATTTTTATTTATTCATCTAGACAAGACAGTTAAGAACAAATTCTTATTTTCAATGACAGCCTAGGAACAGTGGGTTAACTGCCTTGTTCAGGGACAGAACGACAGATTGTCAGCTCGGGGATTTGAACTTGCAACCTTTCGGTTACTAGTCCAACGCTCTAACCACTAGGCTACCCTGCCGCCCCATAAGGGTGCTCTGCAGCTCTCCAAAAGGGGACCATCGCACTCTCCCAAATGCTCGGCCGGTGTGCAAAACCCGCAAATCCAGACAAACAAATGGTGTAATGGGTGTAATGCACATATGTCAGAGTCAAGGCCCGCGGGCCACATCCGGCCCGCAAGAAGGTTTTTTACGGCCCCTGGGATGATCTTGATTTATTATTAGAACCGGCCCGCAGCAAGCCGGCAGCCCGCAGATCTTTTACACGCACCAATACTACATTTCCCACAATGCAAAGGTGACGCACCGAGCAGTAGGCTGCTTCATTTCAATATTTATTGGCACAGCAGTCGTCAGCATCACAGTAAAATTAACTTTCAGATACCCATCAAAAATGGCAAAACGGAAGGTGGATACTGAGAACCGGGGGTTTCAAACAAGGTGGGAGTCGGAGTATATGTTCACGAAGGTAGCTGGAAAACCTGTGTGTCTTCTGTGTGGAGAAAGTGTGGCGGTACTGAAAGAGTATAATCTGAGACGACATTATGAAACGAAACACGCGGACAAAAACAAGAATATGGACATGGAACAAAGGCTACAAAAGGCAGAGGAATTAAAACGAGGCCTCAAATCTCGACAGGCTCTGTTCAAAAAAGCCAAATCACAAGGCCAGGCTGCTGTCAAGGCCAGTTTTATTTTGGCAGAAGAGATCGCTAAATCAGCCCGGCCATTTACGGAGGGGGATTTCATCAAAAACTGCATGATTAAAGTTTGTGACGAAGTTTGCCCAGAAAAAAGGCAACTCTTTTTAAATGTGAGTCTGAGCAGAAACACCATTGCCGAGAGAGTAGACCAGTTGTCCATCAATCTAAAAGAGCAGCTTGTGAAAAAGGGAAAAGATTTTATTGCATATTCCTTGGCTGTGGATGAGAGCACCGACATTTCTGACATTGCCCAGTTGTCAATTTTCATCCGCGGAGTGGACTCCAACCTAAGCGTGACAGAGGAGTTTTTGGCTTTACGTCCTATGCATGGCACAACTACGGGGCATGATTTGTATGAAGAGGTGTCAAGATGTGTAAATGAGATGGAGCTGCCTTGGGAAAAACTCGTGGGTTTGACAACCGACGGAGCACCTGCGATGTGTGGACACAGGAGCGGACTGGTGGCGAAGATACGGGAAAAGATGCAAGAGGAAAACGCGACAGGTGAGCTGACAGCTTATCATTGTATCATACACCAGGAAGCGTTGTGCGGTAAAGCCTTGAAAATGGAGCATGTAATGAGCATCATCACGCGCACAGTTAACTTTATCAGAGCCAAAGGTTTGAATCACCGCCAGTTCAAGGCATTTCTGACGGAGTTAGAAACGGAGCATGGTGATTTGCCTTATCACACAGAGGTGCGATGGCTAAGCCAGGGAAAGGTGCTTCAAAGATGTTTCGAGCTTCGTGAGGAGATTTGTCTGTTCTTGGACAGCAAAGGGAAAGACACAACACAACTCCGAGACGAAATGTTTCTGTGTGAAATGGCTTTTCTGTGTGACATTACGAGTCATCTGAATGCAATAAACTTGCAGCTGCAGGGTCGGGATCGTGTCATCTCTGATATGTACAGTACAGTGAAGGCATTTAAAACCAAACTGACTCTGTGGGAGACGCAGATGCGGAAAGAAAATTTGAGCCACTTTCCCAGCTGCCAGACCATGAAAGAGAAGCTCTCTACCAGTGCGTTCCCGAGCACACAGTTGGCTGATAAAATAGGTATGCTTGCCGCTGACTTTCGACGCCGATTTGCTGACTTTGAAGCACAAAAAAGCAGGTTGGAACTGCTCGGTAACCCATTTGCTGTTGACGTGGAAAGCTCACCACCAAACCTCCAAATGGAGTTGATTGACCTCCAATGCAATGATGCACTGAGGGCAAAATATGCGGCAGTGGGTGCTGCGGAGTTCGCCCGTTTCCTCCCCGGCACAATGCCCCAGCTGCGCATCCAGGCTGCTCAAACGTTGTCTATGTTTGGCAGCACATACCTGTGTGAACAACTGTTTTCTTTGATGAACCTGAACAAAACATCACACAGAAGTCGACTTACTGCTGAACACCTCCACTCAATTCTGAGGATTTCTTCAGCTCAGAGCCTTACCCCGAACATTGATGAACTTGTGGAAAAGATGGGACACCACCAAGTATCACCCTCAACCTCAAACAAGTGAACATTACTGTGCAATCACATATTTAGAGTTTTTACTCAGTTCAAGTTTAAAAGTTAAAATTTAATATTTGTTTTCACTGCATGTTACTTCTCCTTAAACAAAGTGTTGTTTTTGATTAATAGATTTTTGCACTTTATTTTTTTGTATTTCAATCCAATTATATTTTAAAAATATTTCAGTTGAGTGGATGATAGAAAATTGCTATTATTGTTTTTTCTTTGAAGTAAATTTAGCCCACTTTTGCTAAAATAGAAAATATAGTCTACTGATGGTGCCTTGAATACCGGTTTCTTTCATTTAATGTTCATGTTATGGGGATATTTATATAAAGGAAATTTGTCTTTTGTGTCTGTTGAAAATTAAAGATTACTGACAGAGCCATAAGAAAATATTGCTTTATTTATCTGATCATATTGTAATATATTTGTTAGGTTTTCAGTAGGTTCAATTAGGTTCACTAGACTATATGCGTCATTTAAAAATTTTTCAATGAACATTCGAACAGTCCGGCCCTCGTCTTGTAGCTGATTTTTTTATTTGGCCCTCCGTCCATTTGACTTTGACACCCCTGGTGTAATGGGTCATTCAAAAATATGTCTCATAAAGCTTACTGCAGTTTTCATTTTTTTAAATTATTTTTACTGCATTAGGGATAGCATACTCTGCAGCTCTCTCCTCTCCACACTCTCCCCTCCTCGCCCCACCACACAGCACACCCCTCTGTCAATCACAAAGCTACTCATCTATCAACACCCCTTGCCGCCAGCAGTGACACACCATCCCTCATGGTGGATTAGAATTGGCCAGGGGGCCTGAAAGAGGAGGCCCATGAGGTCACAGCCAGCAGCCCCACAGAGAACACCTCAGCATCCCAGGATGACATCACCTCATACTGTAGCAATAATGCAGGGCCAATGGGAGATATAATCATCCAAATGAGAAACTAGGAAGACCCTTGTTCCTCCCTCCATGGCCTACAAACACCACCCTCTCCCTCTGCTAGTATTTTTTGAAGAATCAGATTTCAAACCTGTTGCAGAAGACGGAAGAGGCTTGACTGTCTGTCTGTCTGTCTGTCTGTCTGTCTGTCTGTCTGTCTCTCTGTCTCTCTCTCTCTCTGTCTGTCTGTCTGTCTGTCTGTCTGTCTGTCTGTCTGTCTGTCTGTCTGTCTGTCTGTCTGTCTGTCTGTCTGTCTGTCTGTCTGTCTGTCTGTCTCTTGTTCTGCTGTTTGTTATGTAAGCCCTGCTTAATCTTCTAAGACTGTAACCTCTGCAGTGTTACACGGCTTGATGGGAGGGGAAAATCAAATGCTAACAGAAATCTGTTGCCAGAGGGGGCATGTCTGGAGGCTGCTTTTCAACAAAACAAACACCATGCAGACTAGCAAGCCCTGCGGAGCTGCCGGGGCCAGGCTAGCACTAAGAGGAGGAAATGGGAGAAGTAGAGATGAGTCTGGAGCCAGAAAACCCACTCATCTTTATCTGCTGCTGGCTGACACCTTATGCCTTCTTCCTGTTTGCCCTCCAGACAGGTTCCTCTGCAGCGCTCTGACTCCCAGCCCCACAACCCCAGGGTTAGATTGGTGTTTTGGAGCAGGGACAGCTGTAAGCTGCCTCTCTCTGTCTCTCCCAGAGTTCCAGCCTCGTTTTCCCCCGAGGGGTTGAGGGCAACACAAATAATCAGCCAAACACTCTCCTATTTGGTGAACCCCTGACTCTCCTCCTGACTCTCATTCCCACCTTAATAAACGACTCCCAGGGCCATGTCTCACCTCTTCTTGATTCACAGCACCAGGGGAGAGAGGGGATAAAGTGTGGGGGGAGCACTGAGAGCAGCAAACTTAACCTGGAGCCCCAGCTCACACAAGCCTCTCGCTCTCTCTCTCTCTCTCTCTCTCTCTCTCTCTCTCTCTCTCTCTCTCTCTCTCTCTCTCTCTCTCCCTCCCTTTCTCTGTCTCTCTCCCTCCCTCTTTCTCTGTCTCTCTCTCTCTCTCTCTCTCTCTCTCTCTCTCTCTCTCTCTCTCTCTCTCTCTCTCTCTCTCTCTCTCTCCCTCTCTCTCTCTCTCTCTCTCTCTCTCTCTCTCTCTCTCTCTCTCTATCTCTCTCTCTCTTTCTCACTCTCTCTCTCCCTCCCTCTCTCTCTCTCTCTCTCTCTCTCTCTCTCTCACTATCTCAATTCAATTCAAAGGGCTTTATTGGAATGGTAAACATATGTTTACATTGACAAAAGTGAAATAACGATAAAATAATTAACAGTAAACTAACAGTAAACATTAAACATTACATTCACAAAAGTTTCAAAGGAATAGAGACATTTCAAATGTATATTATGGTTATAAGCAGTGCTGTAAAGATGTGCAAATAGTTAAAGTACAACTGGGAAAATAAATACACATAGACATTGTATTTACAATATGTGAGTTTATCAAAATTGGATTTGTTTTCTAATTCTTTGTGGGTCTGTGTAATCTGAGGGAAATATGTGTCTCTATGGTCATACATTTGGCAGGAGGTGTAACGGTTTTCTTGACTTGAAGGAGAGGCGGACCAAAATGCAGCGTGGTTTCTATTCATGGTTCTTTAATAAAGACTACACATGAACAAACTAACAAAACAAGAAACGTGAAAACCCAAAACAGCCCTATCTGGTGCAAACACAGAGACAGGAACAATCACACACAAAACCCAAAACCAAACAGGCTACCTATTTTCGACCTCATTTTGTGGGCAGTGTGCACATAGGTCTGCCTACGGCGGCCTTTCTCAATAGCAAGGCTATGTTCACTGAGTCTCTACATAGTCAAAGCTTTCCTTCATTTTTGGTCAGCCACAGTGGTCAGGTATTCTGCCATTGTGTACTCTCAGTTTAGGGACAAATAGCTTTCCAGTTTGCTCTTTTTGTTGTTAATTCTTTCCAATCTGTCAAGTAATTACCTTTTTGTTTGCTCATGATTTTGTTGGGTCTAATTGTGTTACTGTCCTGGACCAGCTTTCTTATGGGATTCTTCTCTAGGTTAATCTCTCTGTCGGTGATGGCTTTGTTATGAGAGGTTTGGGAATCGCTTCCTTTTAGGTGGTTGAAGAATTTAACTATTTTTGCTAACTAGTATATCGTCTTAATTCTGCTCTGCATGCATTATTCATTTTTTTGCGGTGTACATAGCAGATGTTTTTGCAGAATTCTGCATGCAGAGTCTCAATTCGTTGTTTGTCCCATTTTATGAATTTTGGGGTTGGTGAGCGGACCCCAGACCTTACAACCATAAAGGCCAATGGGTTCTTTAACTGATTCAAGTATCCTAATTGGGATGTTGAATTTTATGTTCCTATTTGATGACGTAGAAGGTCCTTCTTGCCTTGTCTCTCAGATGATTCACAGCTTTGTGGAAGCTACCTGTGGTGCTGATGTTTAGGCCTAGGTGTGTATAGTTTTCTGTGTGCTCTAGGGCAAAGGTATCTAGATGGAATTTGTATTTGTGGTCCTGGCAACTGGAACTTTTTTGGAACGCTATGATTTTTGTCTTACTGAGATTTACTGTCAGGGCCCAGGTCTGTCAGGGCCCAGGTCTGTCAGGGCCCAGGTCTGTCAGGGCCCAGGTCTGTCAGGGCCCAGGTCTGTCAGGGCCCAGGTCTGACAGAATCTGTGCAGAAGATCTAGGTGCTGCTCCTTGGTTGGGGACAGAAGCATCAGATCATCAGCAAACAGTGGAGATTTTACTTTAGATTCTAGTAGGGTGAGGCCGGGTGCTGCAGATGGTTCTAGTGCTCTTGCTAATTCGTTGATATGGACAATATAAACAAACGTATGTGAACACCACTTCAAATTAGTGGATTTGGTGTATAAAATTGAGCACACAACCATGCAATCTTCATGGACAAACAGAATAATCGCCTTACTGAAGAGCTCAGTGACTTTCAATATGGCAGCGTCATGTCAACTGTTAATGCTGTTATCGTGGAGTGGAAACATCTAGGCCGCGAAGTGGTAGGCCACACAAGCTCACAGAATGGGACCGCCGAGTGCTGAAGAGCGTAGCGCGTAAAAAACATCTGTCCTCGGTTGCAACACTCACTACCGAGTTCCAAACTGGAAGCAACCTCAGCACAATAACTGTTCGTCGGGAGCTTTGTGAAATGGGTTTCCATGGCCGAGCAGCCGCACCCAAGCCTAAGATCACCATGTGCAATGCCAAGCATCTGCTGGAGTGGTGTAAAGCTTGCCGCGATTGAACTCTGGAGCAGTGGAATCTCGCTCTCTGGAGTGATGAATCACACTTCACCATCTGGCAGTCCGACGGACAAATCTGGATTTGGAGGATGACAGGGGAACACTACCTGCCCGAATACATAGTGGCAACTGTAAAGTTTGGTGGATTAGGAATAATGGTCTGGGGCTGTTTCTCGTGGTTCGGGCTAGGCCCGTTAGTTCCAGTGAAGGGAAATCTTAATTCTACAGCATACAATGACATTCTTGACAATTCTGTGCTTCCAATATTGTGGCAACAGTTTGTAGAAGGCCCTTTCCTGTTTCAGCATGACAATTCCCCCGTACACAAAACAAAATAGTTTGTCGAGATCGATGTGGAAGAACATGACTGGCCAGCACAGAGCCCTGACCTCAGCCCCATCAAACACCTTAGGGATTATTTGGAACGCCGACTGTGAGCCAGGCCTAATCGCCCAACATCGGCGCCTTCCCAGAAGAGTGTTTGTGTACATGGATTTTATAATGTTGTATTTTTTTCCCCCAACGCCACTTTCCATCAATTTGTATAGCAGACCCTCATGCCAAATTGAGTCAAAAGCTTCTTTGAAATCAACAGAGCATGACAAGACTTTGCCTTTGTTTTGTTTGTTTGTCAATTAGAGTGCGCAGGGTGAATATGTGGTCTGTCGTACCGTAATTTGGTGAAAAGCCCATTTGACATTTGCTCAGTACATTGTTTTCACTGAGGAAATGTACGTTTCTCTCTCTCTTTTTCTCTCCCTCTCTCTGTCTTTCTCCCTTTCTGTCATTTCAAAGGAAATAAAGGAGTGAATAAAGGAAAGCGAGAAACCACTTCAAAGGAATCCCCCTGGTAAACCATTGTTCCATTGTACTCTGGAAGAGTGCAATCTGATACACACTTTCAACTCTGTTTTGACACCTGTCAGGACTGGCAATGAAATAGTTTCTATTTTTTCTCCACCTCTTTTTGTTGATCTCTTTTTTTCTCTCCTTCTCTTGCCCTCAACTTGTGTGCATCACCAGTTCCCTTCTGAACGTGGCAGGTCTTTGTCTCATGGTTCTGGATGATCCGTAATGAGAACCAGAGGTTGGGAGGTTGCGGTCTGTCTCTGTGCCCCAGCTGGATGGCAATGTCAGGGGCTGATGGTTGAGTTTGGCTGGGCTGGGTGCTGAGTGCTGCAGGATGTGGTTCTGGCTTGGCCCGCAGTGCTGATCCAGCACACTCCGTGTCTACGACCCTCCAGTCCATGCAATGCACCAGGCCTCTGAGGTTTCTGCTGCAGGCATGCGGGCCATGTGTTGGCACAGTTGGGGCCAGAGTGTGATTCAGACTGAGGAGTTAGCAGTCTGTCTGTCTCTGTCTCTGCACTGTCTGGCCAGAGACACGTGTTTTACATACCACAGAGGGAGGCTGCGGTTTGCCTGACCCACGCTACCCAGACAGTCTGCGATAGCAGCGTTACACTGGTTTGGCGGGAAGAGGACTGTTTCACTTCTTTGTCCTGGGGACAGACACAAATGCACACACACACACACACACAACACACACACACACACACACACACACACACAACTTTACTTCTCCTTTCTTCCTGAAGTCAGTCCCTATCAGAG
Source organism: Oncorhynchus clarkii lewisi (assembly GCF_045791955.1). NCBI lineage: Eukaryota > Metazoa > Chordata > Actinopteri > Salmoniformes > Salmonidae > Oncorhynchus > Oncorhynchus clarkii. The sequence goes on along the minus strand of NC_092155.1, from coordinate 56,679,012 downwards.
GCTGGAGGCAGTTCATTAAGCGTGTTGTTTACGCTTGTCTGTTCCCCACCTGTGTGCAGTGAATACTAAAGCCAGGCTACCAGCACAACGTCTCGTTCGGACTCAGAGCAGCCCGCCTGGAATTGATCCTTCTCCCTCTTCGCTGCTTTAGAATTGGGGATTCATTCACAAGCCCCATTATTCTTGTTTCGCTATTTGGGTTTGTGTATCACCCAATTCCATTACGTCCAATGATTTTCTTTGCCCAATGGCTTCCGATTCAAATTGCAATTTCAAGTCATTACCTGCACTTAATTTAACGCTGGTTTGGCAATGCACAAACTGATATACAAATATACGATGCTGAGCTTACGGTAATAGTGATTCAAGAAATGAAAGTTCCAATGAATATTTTGGGAGTGTTGGTATGAAAGGACAATAGAGCACCCGTATTTATTAGTCATCTGGACCTTCCTTATCCTCAGTAGTAGTCTCCCTATTGTCCTGAGGCGAATCCTAAACATTTCTTCTAGCTTAGTATCAAGAGTCTTTCATTGTCTCTTACATAGTAATTGAAGATGGAAGCAAGGCTGTCCAGGGGGAAATTGCATCATACTCTATTTATTCAGCAAAGGAGAGAAGAGGAGAGGAGACGAGAGAAGAGGAGAGGAGAGCAGAATAAGGGAGAGGAGAGGTGAATAGGGGAAGGAAGAGGAGAGGGTAGGAGAAAGAGGGGGAAAGAGGGTGTGAGAGGAGGGAGGGTGGGTAGGAGAGGAGGGGAGATTAGGGCAAAGGAGGAGAGCGGAGAGGAAACGAGGAGAGCTGTGGTGGAACACAGTTTAATAACAAGACTGCAGCCGCAGGCAATTAAATCTGCAGCCCAATAGAAGAGCCTGGCTGCCTGGTGTCACAGAGCCCTGTGTTGGCTTCTGAGCAGGAGTCTGTTTACACAGCCCAACTCATGATAAGAAGCTTCACTCACACACAGGGATGATATGGTCAGTGTTGTCTATAGAGTATACTATAGATAATAGTCTGCCAGACCTGGAACTTTCATATTATGTTTGAAATTCGTCAAATGTCTACAAATGTTGATATTGGAATAGTTTTAGCTTAAGGTACAGTTTTATTGTACATTTTTTAGATTTAGGCTTGGCTCTTCGTTTTTCCTGCTGACAAAGGTTGTCTGCTGTCTGGACTTGTTTGTCTAGCTTATTGGCATTCACTCATTTGAATAGGAAGAGTAAGAACACATTTCATTCACTCACATTACCATGGTACTGTTGATGGTTTTGCCTTGTAGCTGTTTGGAATAGTAATATTCATTGTTTACAGCCTGTTTCTAAATCTGGTGTGGGAGAAGATGGCGTCTAATGCAACTATTTCAACAGATACATTTTTCCTTTGCCAAGTGTGTCCGTGGTTGCCCATCTCCTGTTCTTTGATGAATATCTTAAGCTGCCCATTGCTCTGTTCCTGTTCGCTCCAGTGCCCCTGTGTTGGGGTCAGGGCCAGGAGAGGAGACCAGACAGCACGGACTGCTCTTCCCATTGATTGCCTGGACTGGATTTGAATGGACTGGCTCTTTTGCCCAGAACCCTGCCAAAACCTTTAAATGACATAAACACTAGAATAGCTTCATTTTGTTTCTTTTTTTCGCACTGTCTTGCTAATCGGTTGGCATGGCAATGACCTCTGTGGTCGCTCACCCCCCCCCCCCCCTACCCAGAAATATGCCAGTTTCTCTGAGCAATTAGGGCCATACAATTAGAAAAACTGCATTCCTCTGTCTTCCTCACAGTTGGTTGTGTCTGTACATGTTGTATAACTCTGTGCTTAAAGCTCACACACTGTGCATCAAGACCGCTTTCAAAATCACTAATGCCATCTACAGTACAACTGCATTGCTATATTTACACGGCATGGCTCGTCCAACATCTCATTCCAAAATCATGGGCATTAATATGGAGTTGGTCCCCCCTTTGCTGCTATAACAGCCTCCACTCTTCTGGGAAGGCTTACAACTAGATGTTGGAACATTGCTGGGGGACTTGCTTCCGTTCAGCCACAAGAGCATTGGTGAGGTCGGGCACTGATGTTGGACGATTAGACCTGGCTCTCAGTCGGCATTCCCAATTCATCCTAGTCAAGGTTTCCACACCGATTTCGACCAACCATTTCTGTACGGACCTCACTTTGTGCACGGGGGCATTGTCATGCTGAAACAGGAAAGGGTCAACCCCAAAATGCCACAAAGTTGGAATAACAGAATCATCTAGAATGTCATTGTATGCTGTAGCGTTACGATTTCCCTACCCTGGAACTAAGGAGCCTATCCCGAACCATGAAAAACAGCTCCAGACCAGACCTCCTCCACCAAACTTTACAGTTTTCACAATGCATTCGGGCAGGTAGCGTTCTCCTGGCCTCCGCCAAACTTAGATTCGTTCGTCGGACTGCCAGACCCATTTCATGAAGCTCCCGACGAACAGTTATTCTGCTGATGTTGCTTCCAGGGGCAGTTTGGAACTCTATATCTGTATTTGTATTTATTATGGATCCCCATTATGTGTTGCCAAAGCAGCTGCTACTCTTCCTGGGGTCCAGCAAAATGAAGGCAGTTTATACAATTTTAAAACATTACAATACATTCAGAGATTTCACAACACACTGTGTGCCCTCAGGCCCATACTCCACCACTACCACATATCTACAATACAACATCTATGTGTACCTGTGTGTATAGTGCATATGTTATTGTGTGTGTGTGTATGCATGTGTCTGTGCCAATGTTTGTGTTGCTTCACAGTCCCTGCTGTTCCATAAGGTGTTTTTTATCTGTTTTTAAAATCTAATGTTACTGCTTGCTTCAGTTACTTGATGTGGAATAGAGTTCCATGTAGCCATGGCTCTATGTAGTACTGTGTGCCTCCCATAGTCTGTTCTGGACTTGGGGACTGTGAAGAGACCTCTTGTGGCATGTCTTGTGGGGTAGTGAATGTTGCAATCGAGGACAGACAATTTTTACGCGCTACGCGTTTCAGCACTGTCCCGTTCTTGTTAGCTTGTGTGGCCTACCACTTCGCAGCTGAGACGTTGTTGCTCTTAGACGTTTTGACTTCCCAATACAGCTCTTACAGTTGACCGGGGCAGCTCTATTAGGGCAGAAATTGTTGGAAAGGTGGCATTCTATGACAGTGCCACATTGAAAGTCACTGAGCTCTTCAGTACAGGCTATTCTACTGCCAATGTTTGTGGAGATTGCATGGCTGTGCTCATTTTTTTTTTTTTTTTTTTTTTTTACAGTTGTCAGCAATGTGTGTGACTGAAATAGCCGATATCCACTAATTTGAAGGGGTGTCCACATACTTTTGGCCATGTAGTGTACTTTTCCAGTCCAGTAAATGTCCAGTCCTCCATTTCCTTAGTTCTAGCTGCTTACAGAATAGAAGCCTAACCATGGTCTCTCGCCCTGTTCCTAGGAGTGTCCCCAGATCCTGCCATCCACCCAGATCTACATCCCAGTGGGGGTGATGAAGCCCATCACCCTGCTGGCTAAGAACCTGCCTCAGCCCCAGTCTGGACAGAGGAACTACGAGTGTATCTTCCACATCCAGGGAGCCACCTACAGCGTCACCGCCCTGCGCTTCAACAGCACCAGCATCCAGTGTCAGAGGACCTCGGTGAGTACCATAACTGTCCTGTCTTATTCTGCTGTCCTCCACCCCACTCTGTACCGCACTACCACCCGCAACCCAACCACCATCCTAGTCATAGGTAATGCATGATAGAGGTTGTGTTTGTTTCTGTGTGTGTCTCTCTGTGTGTATCAGTGTGATAACCTTCCTTTAAAAAAAATGAGATGCCAGTCTGAGTGTCTCTGTCTCCTTGCTCTTACCTCCCTTTGGGTCCCCCCTCCTCTCCCCTGTTCTTTTGATATATTTACTCTGCCCATTTAGTTATAATAGAACCAGCAGCACCCATCCTCAGCCATTATCTTTCTCTCTCTCTCTCTCTCTCTCTCTCTCTCTCTCTCTCTCTCTCTCTCTCTCTCTCTCTCTCCTCTGTTTCCCCACTCTCTCTCTCTCTCTCCTCTCTCTCTCTCCTCTGTTTCCCCACTCTCTCTCTCTCTCCCTCTCTCTCTCTCACTCTCTCTCTCTCTCCCTCTCTCTCTCTCCCTCTCTCTCTCTCCCTCTCTCTCTCTCCCTCTCTCTCCCTCTCTCTCTCCTCTGTTTCCCCACTCTCTCTCTCTCTCTCCCTCTCTCTCTCCTCTGTTTCCCCACTCTCTCTCTCTCTCTCTCCCTCTCTCTCTCTCTCTCTCTCTCTCTCTCTCTCTCTCTCTCTCTCTCTCTCTCTCTCTCTCTCCCTCTCTCTCTCCTCTGTTTCTCCACTCTCTCTATCCTTTTCTCCCATTGAGCCGTAGGTTTGTCCAGCTAGCTCAGCCTGGGTGGACAGTGCTGTAACCATTCAGGCCTGATGAAACACGCAGCTGTATATTCGCTTTGACGGACTGCCGCCCATCTGCAGTCATTAACGGGTAGAGTGGTCCCGTGCGTTTGACAGTGGCATGACACTCGTCTGCGCTCCTTTATTGATGCCCATTATAGTACTCTCTCTCCCCTCTCACTCGAGAAACTCTTGGCACTTCTGAAGGGAACCTAATTACGCAGCTAAGAGCGCGAGGAGAGCTGTCTCACTAAATAGGCCTTTATCGACTGTTTGCTGTCGCAGCCATTTCAAATCAACAGCCTCTGCCCGCTCAGCCAATGGCATGCCATTTCTCCATTGGATATGAGCAGCAGACAAAGCGATATGGGTGTAAACAATCAGCTAGGGCTGCCAAGCAACTGACTATACAATAAGGGGATCATTGTAGCTGTCTCATGGTAACAGACAGCATGATATGTTGTTATGGTTAGTATGCATCATGCTCCAAACGGTGTTTATAA
>NC_092155.1:56186238-56313984 GCF_045791955.1 Oncorhynchus clarkii lewisi | reverse complement strand
TCTGTTTTCCACTACTATGCCACAGTAAATCTGTTTTCCACTACTATGCCACAGTAAATCTGTTTTCCTCTACTATGCCACAGTAAATCTGTTTTCCTCTACTATGCCACAGTAAATCTGTTTTCCTCTACTATGCCACAGTACATCTGTTTGTTTTCCACTACTATGCTACAGTAAATCTCTGTTTTCCACTACTATGCCACAGTAAATCTATCTGTTTTCCTCTACTATTCCACAGTACATCTGTTTTCCTCTATGCCACAGTAAATCTGTTTTCCACTACTATGCCACAGTAAATCTGTTTTCCACTACTATGCTACAGTACATCTGTTTTCCACTACTATGCCACAGTAAATCTGTTTTCCACTACTATGCCACAGTAAATCTGTTTTCCTCTACTATGCCACAGTAAATCTATCTGTTTTCCACTACTATGCTACAGTAAATCTGTTTTCCTCTACTATGCCACAGTAAATGTGTTTTCCACTACTATGCCACAGTAAATATGTCTGTTTTCCACTACTATGCCACAGTAAATGTGTTTTCCACTACTATGCCACAGTAAATCTGCTTTCCTCTACTATGCCACAGTAAATCTGTTTTCCTCTACTATGCCACAGTACATCTGTTTGTTTTCCACTACTATGCCACAGTAAATCTGTTTTCCTCTACTATGCCACAGTAAATCTATCTGTTTTCCACTACTATGCTACAGTAAATCTATCTGTTTTCCACTACTATGCCACAGTAAATCTGTTTTCCACTACTATGCTACAGTAAATCTATCTGTTTTCCACTACTATGCCACAGTAAATGTGTTTTCCACTACTATGCCACAGTAAATCTGTTTTCCACTACTATGCTACAGTAAATCTATCTGTTTTCCACTACTATGCCACAGTAAATCTGTTTTCCACTACTATGCTACAGTAAATCTATCTGTTTTCCACTACTATGCTACAGTAAATCTGTTTTCCACTACTATGCTACAGTAAATCTGTTTTCCACTACTATGCTACAGTAAATCTGTTTTCCTCTACTATGCCACAGTACATCTGTTTGTTTTCCACTACTATGCCACAGTAAATGTGTTTTCCACTACTATGCTACAGTAAATCTATCTGTTTTCCACTACTATGCCACAGTAAATCTGTTTTCCACTACTATGCTACAGTAAATCTATCTGTTTTCCACTACTATGCCACAGTAAATGTGTTTTCCACTACTATGCCACAGTAAATCTGTTTTCCACTACTATGCCACAGTAAATCTATCTGTTTTCCACTACTATGCTACAGTAAATCTGTTTTCCACTACTATGCTACAGTAATTTTACGAGAAGGTGCTGACCATGAGACATGAGAAAGATTCAGTCTTTGTTCAAAACTGATCTCTAGTACACATAGGAAAGGTGTATTTGCTTTAGATCATGTTAAGCCGTAACTGCAACTTAGGAAACCAGTCCTTTGGGTGTTTCACAAGCTGAATTATGGGATGCTAGAAACAGTATTTCCTAACAAACAGACAAAGGATAGAAAAAAGAATACGTTCTACCGGTCTCTCAAGGTACCTCTTGCTATCTCTCTGCCCCTGGCTCTCTCATTTCTCCCCTCCCTCTCTCTTTCATTCTGACTGTGTGATGGACAGGCACAGTGCTGGCAGGTTTCAAAGGCCAGATGGCATGGTGAGTTCTCACCCCAGTGTTCACACTTAAAACCCTTCTATGCCCAACGGGACCCAAAATGCGGACAAAAAAATATACTTCTCCCTTGTTTTCAAAGAGGATCTAAAACTATCAGAACTCATATCAAAGGTGTCTACTGTCAATGTATACCCACGTTCCAATGCTGACAGAAGTACTGCTGATGTTATAACCTTTATCTGTTGCTGCTGTTTCTCTTGATAGACTTGGTTTATCAAAATCATTTGAAGTCTTGTTTGTCTGTGATAAGAGATGATGTTTGTGCCATGTTCCTGTGCTTTTGTGTTTGGCTAACGTCTTCTGAAAGGTCCTGTAATTACATATCTGGGTTGCGTGTATGTAGGATAGAAAACAGCATGTGTCGACAGTATTGACTGTGATTTTCTCCTAATGTGTTGTATAATTCGTGTAAGGACATATAAATCGATGAATGAAGTTTTGTATTTTTTAGGGGTGGATCAGCTTTAATATTGTGTCTTCCATTAATATAGTTGTCTGCATAATTTCCAAATCCCCCATATATATTTTTGTAAATATATACAGTACCAGACAACAGTTTGGACACACCTACTCATTCCTTGCCTTTGGTGGTAGCTGCCCCTCCCTTTCAACTTCTTACTCTCACTCAAGGTCAGGTTCAAGGACTATCTTTCAATTGTTTCATTGTATTGAGAGAGAAAAAATAATCGATTTTAAATCTTAACTTCACTCTGACTTCCGAGTCTTCTTTATTTTGAGTTATGAATTGGCTTTTCAGTCACTCTCTCTCACACTCCACAGAGTGGTATCCTAATTTTCGTAGGTCTTGCTTTAATTTGCCAGTTCTTTGACATATCATCCCCCACTCTCCCATCTTTTCTAGAACAGAATTAGTTACCTGACAACATTTTGTGTCCACGTGGGCCTACATTTGAGATTCTTCAAAGTAGCCACCCTTTGCCTTGATGACAGCTTTGCACTCTTGGCATTCTCTCAACAAGCTTCACAACAGTCTTGAAGGAGTTCCCACATATGCTCAGCACATGTTGGCTGCTTTTCCTTCACTCTGCGATCCATCTCAATTGGGTTGAGGTTGGGGGATTGTGGAGGCCAGCTGTCATCTAATGCAGCACTCCGTCACTATCCTTCTTGGTCAGATAGCCCTTACACAGCATGGAGGTGTGTTTTGGGTCATTGTCCGGTTGAAAAACAAATGATAACCCCACTAAGCACAAACCAGATGGGATGGCGTATCGCCGCAGAATGCTGTGGTAGCCAAGCTTGTTAAGTGTGCCTTAAATTCTAAATAAATCACTAACAATGTCATCAGCAAAGCACCCCCACAGCATAACACCTCTTCCTCCATTCAAGGTGGGAACTACACATGCAGAGATCATCCGCTCACCTACTATGCATCTCACAAAGACATGGCGGTTGGAACCAAAAATCTCAAATTTGGACTCATCAGACCAAAGGACAGATGTACATTGCTCGTGTTTCTTGGCACAAGCAAGTCTCTTCTTATTATTTGTGTCCTTTAGTAGTGTTTTCTTTGCAGCAATTCATCCATGAAAGCCTGATTCATGCAGTGTCCTCTGAACAGTTGATGTTGAGATGTGTCTCTTACTTGAACTCCGTTAAGCATTTATTTGGGCTGCAATTTCTGAGGCTGGTAACTCTATGAACATATCCTCTGCGGCAGAGAGCCATAGTGCTTGATGGTTTTGCGACTGCACTTGAAGAAACTTGAAACTTTACATTTTCTTTATGTCTTAAAGTAATGACGGACTGTTTCTATTTCTTATTTGAGCTGTTCTTGCCATAATCTGGACTTGGTCTTTTACCAAATAGGGTTATCTTCTGTATAACCCCCCTACCTCGTCACAGCACAACCGATTGGCTCAAACGCATTAAGAAGGAAAGAAATTCCACAAATGTACTTTTGTCAAGGCACACCTGTTAATTGAAATGCATTCCAGGTGACTACCGCATGAAGCTGGTTGAGAGAAAGCCAAGAGTGTGCAAAGCTCTCATCAAGGGAAAGGGTGGCTACTTTGAAGAATCTCAAATATAAAATGTATTTTGATGTGTTTAACACTTTTTTGGTTACTACATGATTCCATATGTGTTATTTCATAGTTATTTCAAAGTTTTGATGTCTTCACTATTATTCTACATTGAAAAACCTTTGAATGAGTAAGTGTGTTCAAACTTTTGACTGGTACTGCATATAAAAAATATTCCATATATTTGATCTATTTCCAGAATTAAGGAATAATATGCATAATAATGTAGGCAGTTCATATGAAGGATTTGTACCTATAACCAGGATTACCATTACAAAGCATCACAGACCTTTTGATTATTTTATGCCACCAGGGCCACAATCATTTCCCCCTTTTCTGATTGTCCGAGTATGACCCCCTCCCCATGGGTTACTGCAGCTAGTGTTGCCAACACTGCCACTACCTGGTGGGGGCACCCCACCGGAATTCCCATTGGCTAGGTACAAGGTCGTCAATGTTCTCATTAGCAGCTTTGATAAATTCCTTGTATATTATGCTCACCCATCCGGGGGCATTTGGCTTTGTTGGACCAACCATGCCAGGCAGCCTCAGACTCTTGAGGGGGCGGTGCTGCTTTAGTGGGTCTCTGACCACATTTATCTTTCTGTCTTGGCTGCGTGTAGGTTACTTGCAGTAGGCCTATAAAACAGATAAGGACTTCTCTTTAGTGTATGGGTCACTCAGGTGGGTGACTGGGGTATAGGGTTGGTGAGAGGACAATAAATAAATAAACTATATTTATAATAATTTAAAAAATGTACATCCCATATATGCACAAAACTGAAAGCTCTCTCTGTCACCTCTCCTGCTCACGGACACACATGAGCTCTGCCATTTTCACTCACTTAACTCCACACTTCTCCAAACACAAAAACACACACCACCTACACATACCCACATACTGTGCCTTCTATGTGCTCTGTTGACTGTTTTTTATTTGTTTGTCCCTACCATGTTGATTCCTACCAATTTCAGGCTTTGAGTACTTTTGTGTTCCTGTTCCTTATATTTGAAGAAGTATTATTTAGATAATGATCCTTTCTTGCTGTCTTTGATCTATTTATAAATACTATAAATAGAAAGATTGAAACATTTCCTATATTGAATGGTACAGTGTATTTGTAGTTTATTTCTTTATCAATTGTTTTATTATACTGTGTTCCTGTTTTGTTTTTTTACACGCCCTACCATGGATAGTATTGGGTGTTACATTATTCAACTCTATGGGAACTTTGTATTATTTAGAAAAGCCATGGAGTAGTCTTGGTGTCTCGGGACAGTTGGTTATCAATATATAGTTTATCGACTACGAGAGCTACATGCTTCCTTTTTAGCCTATTCACCTTGTAGAGTTGGTACAGACCGTCGTCCGTTTCAGTAGTATTGAGTGTACCTTTTATCTTCTTTCTTTCTCCACTGTCACAGCTTTTCCATCACTCATCTCGAGGCTTGCCTCCAACTCCTGGCTAGTTGACTAGTTCAAGTGTGGTACAAAATTGATCATTTATCAACTTTAGCAGTTCGGTTTCTACACTTAACATTCCCCAGTGGTGAAACGTATAAGTCGTCTGTGTCCGTAAAGGAGTCTCGTTTTCTTTTGGGGATACGTTCTCAATGTTTACTCTTTGGGTGTTGATTGTAATGGTAATTTTGGTCGATACATTTCTCTAGCTTTATAATTTGTTTTGTGATGTTATCCAGATTGAAGGTTATTGCCCACAACTATGTGGAGTGAAGTGCTAATATTTAGTCAAATTTACAGATATTGAATATTGCGTTTTTATCTTGAGGCATTCTGCACCGCTGTCTTCAGTCCGCCATTGGCTGTACCCCCACACATTCTGATGAATAATCAAATCAAATCAAATTGTATTTGTCACATGCACCATATACAACAGGTGTAGTAGACCTTAGAGTGAAATGCTTACTTACAAGACCTTAACCAACAATGCAGTTTTAAGAAAAATACACCAAAAAATTAATAAAAGTAACAAATAATTAAAGAGCAGCAGTAAATGTCTTACTCACATCAAATGATTGCTTGAACATGGAAAACAAACTGATGCAACTGAACTTATGCCCTGTAGGGGTTATCTACATAAAACCACAATGTCATAATAGAAACTTAAACACGTCATCATATACTAGGCTCTTTTACACAGGCTTACTGTGTAACTGACTTAGATCAATGATGTTTCATTGTGTCTGTACACCCTCACTGGCATCAGTGTCTCGGAGCTTCGTAAATGGGACATTTCTAAATGGGGCCTTTAGCGCTCCAGACTGTGACTGTCACCAGATTACAGGCCTTGGCCCTGATAAATGGAAGCGCCCCAGGCTCCTAGGCCCTGCGCGCTCACCAACAGACGAGAATGGGACCCGGCTTCCTAATTCATTCTAATTTTCAAAGGATCTGATTACAGAAGTGGGAATGCGAGCAGCCCCTTAAAACAACTAATGAGCTTAATTGACCACACTTGACAATCTTATTTAAGCCTGTCTCCTAGCCCATGAATTAAACCATTAAAAAACCTGCTTGAATTTAACTGGTGGCACTTTAATCTCAGCAAATCACTTTAATCCTGCATGCCGGAACGCAAGTTTAGAGGAGGCGTCCTGCTTGTATGTGTTTGTTATGTGTGTGTATGCAGCGCGTGTGTGTATGCAGGCGTGGGCTGAGGACAGGCCAAGCAAAGCAAGGGTAGGTTATCAGAAGTCTTGTCCCATCCTTATTCTCCAGTTGGTTCCCTCCAGGGACACCGTGTTTATTGGCTGTTTGTGAAGCCTTCTCTTCTCCCACTGCCCCCAGCAACCATTGTTTCAACAAATCCTGTTACTTGATCGTTCAATTTTCTCTTTCCTCTGGCTCCAGTGCTGCAGCCGCCTCGGCTCCAGAGCATGGATAATGGGATGAGAGGGGAACAGCTCCGCTGATAAGGATGAAGGGCAAATATTGAAACCTCACTGTTTGTTTTCCTGTCGTCGCCTTCTCTTCTTCTTCTCCTTATAAATAACACATTCCACATTCCCAACACATTCCGATTCTTCTTCGCCTCATCAAACCTCAGCTGCTGCTAATTCTCTTTTCCTTCATTTGCATTCTTCTGCTCCTCTGTAACCAGGAGGTTGGTGTTGCATCTCAACAGGGCCGACAGGGTCAGTTTACTTCTTAGTCGTCTCCTCTTGTGACCAATCCATTCCTCCCCTGCTCAACATTCACCCAGGACTGGTAGTTCGTGGTCACTTTCGAAGACCCCTACTGCCACCGGTGGTGGTTGTGGTGGTGACACTGACAGACAGGACAGAGGGACTGGAGAGTTGTGATGCAGGCGGGCGTGATGCTGGGAGTGAGAGAGAGACGGGTTCAAGCAGATGGCATCTCCGTAACAATGCCCGCTGAGCCCTGAGACTCTGACCCTCCGACTGAAGAACACACATGCTGTCTGCTCCCTGCTTCACTGACACTACCACTGATGCTGGGTGACAGCTCTGACTGGGGGGCTGAATGTCCAGGAGGGAGGCAGAGGGAGAGTGACGGGTGGCTGTAGGACAAAGTAACTTCTTTTCTTGCATTAGTTTGTTGTTTGGAAAATAGCTCTTCAATTTGATTGTAGCATGTGGTTGGTACAGTAAGCACGCTAGCCATGTCTTCTTGTAGATATGTATCGTTAGTGAAATCAGCAGAATATTTAGGGGTTGTTGTTTTCTTTTATGTTGTTATTGCCTGACCCCTCCCTAGATCTATCAACTGTTGACACTAGAACTGTGCACACCTTGAGTACATTTATATAAGCTCTTAAATCCCCAAAACATGAGCAAATAAAAATGCCATTCAATTAAAAAAGGTCTAATTAATGTTCCTCGGGAGTCCTTTGCATTTTTTGTCTTTCTGAAACCGAATCATTAGGACACTCAGGAGAATCTGAGGCTAATTAGCCTGATTAGCATGTAGCGGTAGACGGGAGGTAGACACACAGTCCATTGCCAGCCCTGTGAGAGACGCTTTTAATGAGCACTCGGATGTGTGTTTATCAAACTCACAGCTCCGCTATAACCCTTCACACACTCAAACACACGCACCACTGAGCTGAGCGCACTTAACCCACTTTTCATTAGACTTTCATTCTCTGCAATCGACCGCATTTTAAAGCTCGAGTCTCTATTTGCTAATGATATGAAAAGTTAACTGGATGGAGCACAGCGAGGTGAATGTTTAACAATTGATGAGGCAATATTGAGTAATAAGTGACAGTGATTTAGTATTGATAATCTGGGTGTAGAGTAGAGATGGTGGTATAATATTGTCAGTTGGTTCCAGTGACTGACTTCACTGCGGTCACCTTGTCTAGTCACAGTGGTACTGTAGCACCAGTGAGCTGTGGTACTATGATGTGGTGACAGGACATGTGGCAGGTAGGGTAAGAAACAATGACACCCCGCCACCCTCTCCTCCTCATTAGGTTAGGGTACTGATGGCCCCCTGGTGGCCCAACTAGGTGTAGATGGATGAGGTGTCATGTCAGGAGCAGTCTCAGAGAGGACAGCCTAGTATGAGAGGCCTCCCATCCAGGACCCAGGACCATTAGTGACCACCAGTCCCTCCCCAGGGTCCAAGGGCTGGAGACAGACAGCAACAGACAGGGGGCTCTCACCATCAGACCTGGCTCCTAGGGTCTTACCTGAGCCCTTAACAATGGGAACACACTACCTAGCTGCAAATCAGTCACTTTCGGACATGAAAGAACAGGCCAGTCAATGCATCGTTGTTCCTGAACAAAATACATAATTTAACAAAGGACTGCAATAACGAACAGCTACTTCATCATTTTCAAGTGCAGAATGATAGAATAGTCAAGTAATGATTTCTTCTCCAAGGTGGACTGGGAGAAGGATTGATCATGTTACTGGACAGTCGATGCTGCTCCAGTAGCCCTCTCTGAGGTATTATACATTTAGTCTAACAGTCTCCTTGAGAGTATTCATTTCAGATGAATACAAAGGCTATGTTGATATATCAATGAGCAACCTCCCCAATTCTTGGCACTGCTGTTGGTAACACAGGACATTTGGCCAGCCAGGAAGCGGACGTCAGGCGTTTGAGCGATCCATCTGGTGTATTGTTGTCACTGCTGTCATGGCGATGATTATCCTTCAGCAGTCATCCAGGTTTTGGCATCTCCTGTGGTACAGCGGCGAGGCCTAGGGTAAGTGCTCAGAGAGAGGAGAGAGGAAAGAGGAGCATTTTGGGAAATGCAGGTGGCAATTCTACTAAAAGAGTAATCAGAATTGTTTTGCTGTTGTAATCATTTCTGTTGTTTACAGAATAATTAATTGCTGGGCCCCAATAATGTCATATAGTGATGATGATTTTAAAATAGAGCTATATATTCCTTACTCAACTACAGTGCCATAGACTTCAAAGTGTTTCAGTTAACCTAAAAAAGAAAATACAACTTTAAACTTTGTTCTGGAAAGTACAAATATGAACAAAGTATTCTACAGTGTTAACAACAACTTTTTCCTTGGCGGTAAATTCATCTCTCCATCTCAGTCTGTTCTGTAATTTCATTAATCTAACAAGGTCATTTAAAATAAGAGAGATGTTTGTGAATCTTTTGATGAGTCTGTTATTTTGATTGTCTCTCTTTTTTGTCTTAATCAATTTATTTGATTTATTTTTGACATTTATATAGTGCTTTGATATACATGCATATACAATCAATGGTCCTATTTTCTGCAGAAGTTTTCTATTTATAATTAGCAACAAACTAAAAAAGTGAGACAAAAAAACAAACCCACTTTTTAAATGATGACGTTCGGTCTCCCTTCGAACGGCTTGCTTTAAAAAGCTATTTATTGGCTAATTGCCTTCAGTTTCAAATGCTTGTTCCTTAAGGTGGTACTTAACCTATGTGACACCGTGAATTTCTGGGAAACTCACTCCTTAAAAAAACAAGTAAATACTTAACATCTCAGTACCCAGGAAATGGACTGCATGCCTTTTGACTGGATGTCTCCTCTTCTAACTTAGAGACGAGGTGCTGTGGGGTTTTCCGAGGTTATCCAACAATAGAGCCATGTTGGTGCAGTGCAACTCTCTGATTTATAGTGTTTGTTAGTGTGTTAGTACGGAGCTGCCCCACATGAAAAAATACTGTTGTATACTATGGTATAAATACTAGTATTCACTGTAGAGTTTTTGCGGACTTCACTGTAGTATTCTGAAGTATTTACAGTTAGCTATAGTATGAATACTGTAGTAAAATAACTGTAGTGTATAATATGGTAAATCATGTAGTGTTTTTGCCGATTGTAGTATACTGTAGTATTGACTGTAGTATTTACTATAGTGTTATTGTTGTATTATCTTTGATAGATAATGGAGACATTTCTCCTACTGGAGACATACTAAAAGATGACATTTCCCATAGCCTGTGGGTAGGTAGGACTGGGGTCTAGGACTTGGCATGTAGGTTTCTCACTAATGGGTGGCACAAATTGGGATATGGGGGAGGGGAATGTGCAGGGTATATTCAAATGAAATGCTCTAGTATTTACTGTAGTTAAAAAAGTTTAATGTTTTTGTGGACTGTAGTGTTTTTGAAGACATTACTGTACTATTTACTACAGTGTTTTATAGCAGATAATACTGTAGTATTTATTATAGTATTTTACAGTATACTACAACATATACTATAACAAAAGAGATGGAAATCGATTTCAGAAGGAATAAAAAACTGCACTACCTCCTACGAAGATCAATGGGGAATCAGTCGATAGCGTGACCACATATAAATACCTGGGAAGTGAAAAAGACAATACACTGAAATTCAATGACTGTGCCCTTGCAAAGATAAAGAAATTGCAACAGAGACTGCATGTTCTATAAATCTGTCCTGCAGAGTGTGCTGCCCTTTATCTGATATGCATGTTTGGAAACGTGAGCACAAGACCAAGTCAAGCTTCAGCTCTTGATCAAGACGGCGGGAAGGATAATTGATATCGATCAAGAATCAGCCATCACCCGTACACAAAACTCTTCCTCCTAAAACTTGAAAGCATTTTGCAGGACAGTACCCCTTCTCTCAAAACTCAGTCACAGCAGCAGCCGGACAAGTGGAAAGAGACTTCTTCAAAAGAAAATCAAAACATATAGATATGGGGACTCCAACAGCCATTAGGCTGTATAAGGGATAGTCTGTTGGTCCCTCAAGTATACAGCGTTTTACACTTTCACTTTAAATGTGTAAAGCATGTTTTATGTAGCGTCTATTTAAGCACATGACCAAATGAATTTCACCATGGTGAGATAATAAAATTGATCTGAAAGTCGAACTGAACAATGTATATTGTTTCATGTGGGTGTCTCTTGAGCATCGGATAAAACAATATACTGCTATATACAGTTGAAGTCGGAAGTTTACATACACCTTAGCCAAAAACATTTCAACTCAGTTTTTCACAATTCCTGACATTTAATCCTAGTAAAAATTCTCTGTCTTAGGTCAGTTAGGATCACCACTTTTTTTTGAAGAATGTGAAATGTCAGAATATTTCATCACTCCTGACAGAGCTGGTGTAACTGAGTCAGGTTTGTAGTCCTCCTTGCTTGCACACGCTTTTTCAGTTCTGCCCACACATTTTCTATAGGATTGAGGTCAGGGCTTTGTGATGGCCACTCCAATACCTTGTTGTCCTTAAGCCATTTTGCCACAACTTCGGAAATATGCTTGGGGTCATTGTCCATTTGGAAGACCCATTTGCGACCAAGTTTTAACTTCCTGACTTATGTCTTGAGATGTTGCTTCAATATATCCACATAATTGTCCATCCTCATCATGCCATCTATTTTGTGACGTGCACCAGTCCCTCCTGTAGCAAAGCACCCCCACAACATGATGCTGCCACCCCCGTACTACACGGTTGGGATGGTGTTCTTCGGCTTGCAAGCCTCCCCCTTTTTCCTCCAAACATAATGATGGTCATTATGGCCAAACAGTTGTATTTTTGTTTCATCAAACCAGAAGACATTTCTCCAAAAAGTATGATCTTTGTCCCCATGTGCAGTTGCAAACCGTAGTCCGGCTTTTTATGGCAGTTTTGGAGCAGTGGCTTCTTCCTTGCTGAGCGGCCTTTCAGGTTATGTCGATATAGGCCTCGTTTTACTATGGATATAGTTACTTTTGTACCTGTTTGCTCCAGGATCTTCACACGGTCCTTTGCTGTTGTTCTAGGATTGATTTGCACTTTTCGGACCAAAGTATGTTCATGTCTAGGAGACGTCTCTTTCCTGAGCGGTGTGACGGCTGCGTGGTCCCATGGTGTTTATACTTGCATACAATTGTTTGTACAGATGAAAGTGGTACCTTCAGGCGTTTGGAAATTGCTCCCAAGGATGAACCAGACTTGTGGAGGTCTACAGTTTTTTCTGAGGTCTTGACTGATTTCTTTTGACTTTCCCATGATTTCAAGCAAAGAGGCACTGAGTTTGAAGGTAGGCCTTGAAATACATCCACGAATACACCTCCAATTGACTCAAATGATGTCAATTAGCCTATCAGAAGCTTCTAAAGCCATGACATCATTTTCTGGAATTGTCCAAGCTGTTTAAAAGCACCATCAACTTAGTGTATGTAAACTTCTGACCCACTGGAATTGTGATACAGTGAATTATAAGTGAAATAATCTGTCCGTAAACAATTGTTGGAAAAATGACTTGTGTCATGCACAAAGTAGATGCCCTAACCGACTTGCCAAAACTATAGTTTGTTAACAAGAAATTTGTGGAGTGGTTGAAAAAAATGTTTTAATTACTCCAACCTAAGTGTATGTAAACTTCCGACTTTAACTGTAGAACCAAAAAGGGTTCTATCCCTTGCTTCATATATGGCAGCCCTAAACGTTATACTGAATATAAAAGTATTTTGTGGGGTTATTTGATCAGAACCCTAGGGGTTCTTGTTCACTGATCCAAATAAATAACCCTAAGATTTCTTCATTGAACAAAATGGTTCCATAAAAAACCCTGTATGGTGTCATTTATAAATGACAGCTAATACTAATACAATTGTAACATTACTAATATTTCATAGTTTAAAGATTTCATGTCATTACAGTCACACTCAAATATAAATAGATCAGGTTACGCAAACATACAGTGGTTTGGAAATATGCTCTCATTTTTCTAAACATTCTCTAGAGGATTCAACCTTTTTCTGAACAATGTTCTTGCATTTTGACTAGTGAGGAAGTGTCCTTCCCTCTGTCTTTGTTTCTAACCACACAGTGTGTTACCATGCCCAATGGGTCAATAAATAGAGATACATATGTTCTTAGCCCTGGGATATGGGTGAGACCCAAAGGGCAGGTCCTCTGTGGCTCTGCTGTGACCAGGAAACTGATCATGCTATTATTCCAGATGCAGCATGACTATTCTTGGTGCAGAGCTCCAGCTGAAGTCGCCCATCTGTGTCTCTGTGGGAGGATCCTCCATGCTGATCCCAGAACAGCCCTGGCTCCTTCCTCCTCCTCTCCCCTCCTCTCCCCACTAAGGTATGAATGGCCCCCCTCTCAATGTGTTCCCCGGGTTGCCTGGCACCACTCAACCAATGGTTGGCTAGATCCTAGGTTGGCTGCTGCAACGGTACAGCTGGCACTGTGGCAAGCCCTCTACTTACCAGCCAGCTGTGTGTGTGTGTGTGTATGTGTTTCTGTGTGCATTAGCTTTTAGTTTGTATGTGTGTATGTGTAAGAGAGAGATTGAGGTATAAAAGAGAGAATATTCACAATTGTGAACAGTTTGAATGTTTACAGAAACTATACAGAGGCAGCCATCTTTGAGACAGAATCCGTGTCTTTTTGTTTGCATGGTTTCTCTGGGTTTGTTGATATGTTTGTGTGCAGGTATCTCTGGCTCAGTGCATACACTAAGTGTCCTTGTGTATGTGCATCTGTGGAGCAGCTTGGCATTTATTGTAATGAATCTTGCCCTGGAGGCAGCTCTGCAGAGTGGTCACTGGCAGTCATAAAATCTGATTTTTAACCTAACCCTAACCTTAACCCTAACTTTACACCGCTAACCCTAATTAATGCCTAACACCAACCTTAAATTAAGAACAAAAAGCACATTTTTGTTTTCAGGAATTTTTACGATATAGCCAATTTTGATTTTGCAGCTGGTCCTTCTAGCATAAATTGCTCAGTTCTGCCTTCAGGGCAAGAATCATGACAATAAACATCAACCTGCATCTGTGGGGCTCCTCGAGTTGGAGCCCTGCTGAAAGGGAGGAAAGCAGATTAGGGCTCAGACAGCCAAGAGACAGAGTCCTATGCCTCTGGCCTTTAGGGGGCTTCTCAGTTCAGAGCCTCTTTATCTCCCTCACTGGAGGAACACCTGCTGATCACTCTCCCTGACCAGCAGACCAGCAGCCTGGTCCCTTTTCCTGATGCTCTGAATGAATGATACTGTTTAGATTAGAACTACACAACACAACTTCTAGTTCAAATATCTGATTTTACTGTACAAACTGACATTTTATTTCATGAATGATATGTCTCTACTGGAGCTTACATTGAATTGTAATTTGACATAGTGTTTTACATATTTAATGCACATGTTACAATATAAATCTCCCTCAGAAGCTGTCAGATGGACGTGGAAGAGAGTCTGTTCAATGAGGACCAGACCAGATCCACAGTCATTACAGTTGTTCTTATCCCTTTGGTACTACTTTCAAAAGTATTTTGTGAATTTTCAAAACTCTTAGTACAATACTCGAAATTGGTAACACTTGTAACGCAGTGAGTCCTATATTCAAAACCTTTCATTGTGCATTCATGTTGTTTGTAGACATCTTTCACCACACAACCATTGATCACACAACCATTGATCCAAAATGTGTTTACTCATGTGTTTACTGTGAGTACATTGGTTTAACCACCAAAACACAACATAATTATATGTTTTTAACTCAGTCATTTAATCCAAAAGCAATAAATACATACGGTACCGTACCAGTCAAATGTTTGGACCTGCTCATTTAAGTGTTTTCCTTTAGTCCCAGGGTTCAGTCCCAGGGTTCAGTCCCAGGGTCTGGGATGATGGTGTTGATTTGGTTACTACATGATTCCATATGTGTTATTTCACAGTTTTGATGTCTTCACTATTATTCTACAATGTAGAAAATAGTTGTTTTTTATATAAAAAATACAACTTTTGACTGGTGCTGTACAGTTTCATTATTTAGTTGTAGTAGACAAAACAGTTTACATGATCATTAAATCACCGTCAGATTTAAGTAATAGTCAAATGTATTTTAACAAAAGAGAAGAGAATCATCTCAAAAGTAATGTGAGCATTGCGCTGTGAAAGGCCACTACTTTATATAAACATGTATTGCAAGATGAAACACTGATTACATTTGGTGAAAAAGTGACTGTATGATTTAATGTGTTGTACTTTGTCAATTGAAAATGTGCTTAGAGTTTTGAAACAACTGCCTTTTGTACAAAGAGTTGTTACAATTTAACACATACTTGTGAACTGTAACTGTACTTGTGAACTGTAACTGTACTTGTGAACTGTAACTGTACTTGTGAACTGTAACTGTACTTGTGAACTGTAACTGTACTTGTTAACTGTACTTGTGAACTGTAACTGTACTTGTGAACTGTAACTGTACTTGTGAACTGTAACTGTACTTGTGAACTGTAACTGTACTTGTGAACTGTAACTGTACTTGTGAACTGTACTTGTGAACTGTAACTGTACTTGTGAACTGTAACTGTACTTGTGAACTGTAACTGTACTTGTGAACTGTAACTGTACTTGTGAACTGTACTTGTGAACTGTAACTGTACTTGTGAACTGTAACTGTCTTCTCTGGTTGTTATTCGTTAATTATTCTTCACACCTGCTCAGAGCAAACCAAGACAACGAACATCAGAAGGTCTGAAGGAGTGTGTGCCACATAGATCTGGACCCGAAGATGCCACCAACACCTGGCCCATATCTCATCTCCTTCTACTCCACCGAACAACAAAGCAGCCACTCTCTCCATGAAAGCTATACTATATGTTCAAATATGATAAGGAATCTGGTTGACAGAGATTTATGAAAAGTGACTCTTACTGGATCTTCTTTATCATATCTTTATTCAAATGTGAATTCACTGTATGTTCAGAGCAATGCTACAGCTGAGCGAGTCAGTATAGCCACAGCTTTCAGTGCCATGACATACGCTACTTCCACTCTGCGTAATGCTTGTAGTTGAGTTGCAGTGCTATGTAGCAAAATACAACAATACAATTCAATACAAAAATATAGTATTTTTATTCCCATTCTGGGGTTTTCCCTTAAAAATATACCAAACTTTTGTGTACACAGACAAAACCTAACAGTTTATTTGCTCCTTCTTTATCTCTTTGTGTAGTGGTGGCTGGTGGGTCTGGGAAGTTTAAGTGGAACTGTGTTCCAGCAGAAGACAAAACTGGCTGCCTTTGACTTCCTGCTGTTTCGATCGAAGATGGACTTGGATGTGAATTTTTCTCGTTACAGTCCAATTGTGAGACTCCCGTCTACTCTGCTTTCTGCTCTGTATGTGAAGTTCCTTTTGTTAACACCCTACATGGTGAGGAGAGGACACCCAGGGTGCCATCTCATTTTGTCACTTCGTGGCATACTGGCTGCATGACTAATTTGTGAGACATCCCTTTAATCTACTCATACTTATCTCCCTCCCTCCATCCCCCCTTTCTGTTTCTTTCAGAATTGCAATTATGGACAATGTTTTTCCATGTGTATCTAAAATAAAATAAGCAAGAAAAATCCAGGTTCAAAGAGCTATGAATTAATGAATTTGATTCATGACAAAAATAGATGGACACAATCCCTCTTCCCCCCCTTACTCATATATACACACAGCCATAAGTGTCACGCTTCCCTTCCCAGCCTTCCATATCCAATTGGATATTTATTATTGAGGTGAGAACCCCCCTCAAGTTAACATTTGGCACATTATCCCCTATTGCCTTGATTTCTACATGACACTACCCCCAACATTCAAGTGGAAACCTCAATGCACCAGTGTAATTATGGCAAAACAAGTCCCATATGCACAACAATATAGATTGACGGGAAAGCGGACAAGGGGGAATAAGCCCCTGCCTTCACTACCTGCATTTATTCCTCCCTGCTCTCCTCCCGCTCCCTGGCCTCCCTGTGTATACAGTGAAGTGTAATGGCATGCTAATAAATGCAGAGCCCTTGAAGTATTTGAGCAGATGGCCTGAGGATGGGTGACACAGGGCTGATAGGTCAGTCAGGTATCCACTGGAAAGTCTTGTCTGTCTGTCCACTGACTCAAATGCTTCCCTCTGACACTGGACCACAGACTACAGACTCTATTCTGTAGGTCATGGATACTGTATATCTTGCTACTGATATTGGGCTCTCTCTTTCCTTACTTGCTCTTAATTGATGGTGTAAATGGGATGGGATGTGGTGTCGGGGTGGTGGTTATTGTAGGATTTGTCATCGGCCCTTTTCTATTGAAAAGATTTGGCATGGGCACTCTGATCCTCAGAAAGTTCTACAGCTTTGCCATTGAGAATTTCTTGACTGGCTGCATCACCGCTTGGTATGGCAACTGCTCGGCATCCGACCGCAAGGCGCTACAGAGTGTTGTGAATACAGCCCAGTACATCACTTGGGCCGAACTCCCTGCCATCCAGGACATCTATACCATGCGGTGTCAGAGGAAGCCCCCCCCCCCCCCACACACACACACACACACACCCTACCAACATGTGCATAATGTATTACCTCAATTATCTCAACTACCTAGTACCCCTGCACATTGACTCGTTACTGGTGCTCCTTATATACAGCCTCATTATTGTTTTTATTGTGTTACTATTTACTTTTTTATTTGGCAAATATTTGTCTAACTTTTTAACCCTGCACTGTTGG
This sequence comes from Oncorhynchus clarkii lewisi, assembly GCF_045791955.1. Taxonomy (NCBI): domain Eukaryota; kingdom Metazoa; phylum Chordata; class Actinopteri; order Salmoniformes; family Salmonidae; genus Oncorhynchus; species Oncorhynchus clarkii. The sequence continues at coordinate 56,296,268 of NC_092155.1, read as the reverse complement.
GAATGGGCTCGTAAGTATGCATTTCCCTGTAAAGTCTACACCTGTTGTATTCGGCTCATGTGACCATTGATTAGGATGGAGTCGGGGCTGTGGTTATTGTAGGATGGAGTCTGGTGGTGGTTATTGGAGGATGGAGTCTGGTGGTGGTTATTGGAGGATGGAGTCTGGTGGCGGTTATTGGAGGATGGAGTCTGGTGGTGGTTATTGGAGGATGGAGTCTGGTGGTGGTTATTGGAGGATGGAGTCTGGTGGTGGTTATTGGAGGATGGAGTCTGGTGGTGGTTATTGGAGGATGGAGTCTGGTGGTGTTTATAGGAGGATGGAGTCTGGTGGTGTTTATAGGGGGATGGAGTCTGGTGGTGGTTATTGGAGGATGGAGTCTGGTGGCGGTTATTGGAGGATGGAGTCTGGTGGTGGTTATTGGAGGATGTAGTCTGGTGATGGTTTTTGGAGGAGGGAGTCTGGTGGTGGTTATTGGAGGATGGAGTCTGGTGGCGGTTATTGGAGGATGGAGTCTGGTGGTGTTTATAGGAGGATGGAGTCTGGTGGTGGTTATTGGAGGATGGAGTCTGGTGGTGGTTATTGGAGGATGGAGTCTGGTGGTGTTTATAGGAGGATGGAGTCTGGTGGTGGTTATTGGAGGATGGAGTCTGGTGGCGGTTATTGGAGGATGGAGTCTGGTGGTGGTTATTGGAGGATGGAGTCTGGTGGTGGTTATTGGAGGATGGAGTCTGGTGGTGGTTATTGGAGGATGGAGTCTGGTGGTGGTTATTGGAGGATGGAGTCTGGTGGTGGTTATTGGAGGATGGAGTCTGGTGGTGTTTATAGGAGGATGGAGTCTGGTGGTGGTTATTGGAGGATGGAGTCTGGTGGCGGTTATTGGAGGATGGAGTCTGGTGGTGGTTATTGGAGGATGGAGTCTGGTGGTGGTTATTGGAGGATGGAGTCTGGTGGTGTTTATAGGAGGATGGAGTCTGGTGGTGTTTATAGGAGGATGGAGTCTGGTGGTGTTTATAAGGGGATGGAGTCTGGTGGTGGTTATTGGAGGATGGAGTCTGGTGGCGGTTATTGGAGGATGGAGTCTGGTGGTGGTTATTGGAGGATGTAGTCTGGTGGTGGTTTTTGGAGGAGGGAGTCTGGTGGTGGTTATTGGAGGATGGAGTCTGGTGGCGGTTATTGGAGGATGGAGTCTGGTGGTGTTTATAGGAGGATGGAGTCTGGTGGTGGTTATTGGAGGATGGAGTCTGGTGGTGGTTATTGGAGGATGGAGTCTGGTGGTGGTTATTGGAGGATGGAGTCTGGTGGCGGTTATTGGAGGATGGAGTCTGGTGGTGTTTATAGGAGGATGGAGTCTGGTGGTGGTTATTGGAGGATGGAGTCTGGTGGCGGTTATTGGAGGATGGAGTCTGGTGGTGGTTATTGGAGGATGGAGTCTGGTGGTGGTTATTGGAGGATGGAGTCTGGTGGTGGTTATTGGAGGATGGAGTCTGGTGGTGGTTATTGGAGGATGGAGTCTGGTGGTGGTTATTGGAGGATGGAGTCTGGTGGCGGTTATTGGAGGATGGAGTCTGGTGGTGGTTATTGGAGGATGGAGTCTGGTGGTGGTTATTGGAGGATGTAGTCGTGGTGGCGGTTATTATTATTATAACATTTTTATATCAGTGTCTCATTTACAAATGTGCCATGAGGACAAAATATACATCAATAGCGCAAAATGTATAATAATCCAAGACAGCTAAATATATTACATAATGTTATTACAAGTTACAATAATCAATTCAAACAATATCACACTTCAGTAATCTAATTTAACAACAGAGTTTTAAACTGCCCTATTGGAACCAAAGAATCCAGGTGTAATTTGTTTTGTAAGGTATTCCATAACTCTGTTGCTCCCCAGCAATACGGAGCGAGCCAAGGTTAGGAGGGAGAAAGACAGAGTCTCTCCTCATCTGTTGATGCATGCCATCACTGACATAGTCAGTTCTGACAGGCACATACCGGTTTGTCGGGGAAGCAGCTGAGCGCCAGATATTCTGGATAATTGACATGCAGTGCGCTCCGCACCAGTGTCCATACCCCCCAATTCAAATTGCCTTCGTACAACGCACCCAAAACTCAAGGGTATGCATCTGTCATGATCACCTTGCAGGGTACAACTCAGCCCATGGGAGCCTCCTGACAATAGCAGAGGGTCTTACCACTGGCCCGAAGAGACCGTCTTACCACTAACAGGGACACCCGAAGCGACTAGCTTAGGCTGTGAGATGTGTCCAGGTGAGTGTCTAGCACTCAGCATTAGAAGGGCCGTATCACCAAAAGCCCCACGGGAACGACTTCCATCACAGAAGCCATCCCGGGTATAGGCACTAGCGAAGATTTACTGTGTGACCCAGACAAAATTTGGCTAAGCAGAGCCGGAACCCGGACACCCTCCATGGGGATAGAAAAGCGTGATACACAAGTGAGTCTAGCTCAAGACCCATAAACAGAATACGCTGAGATGTAGTCAGCAGCTCTTTTTCTGGTTTCTTATGAAGCTTATAGACTGAATAAGGGACAGTAGCAAAGTCCCATCCCTTTTCGTAACCAGGACTACCAGCAGTCCCGGATCTTTGACATAGGAACCACTCAGATTGCCTGCTTCTGGAGACGGGAGGATATTTCCTCCCTCAAAACAGGCACTGAGGCCTCGGGAATAGTCGACGTGATGACGCTGCAGAAGCTTGGGGGACGCACAACAAATTGTAGCCGGTAGGCTGACATCACTGTTCACATGATCCAGGGCGACACTGCGCATGCGAGCCATTGGTAGGAGCAGACAGCGAGACTCCCGTGAAGTGCCATCTGAAGAGGTTTTTAGTACCGGTGAACACTGCTTAAAAAAACAGAGTTTATGTGCCAAGGTTTGCTTAAAGCCTGGCTAACTTTGGAAACATGGGCTCCCGCGATCAGTGATTCTTGACCAGTGATTGGCCATGCCACATGAGGGTACTGTTGTCACAACAAGCCTCACTTGGTTTAGGAGGTTTGATAGATTCTGATAACCGGCTGGCACCCAGTGCTGGACCGCACACATAAAAAATAGAAGAACAAATTCGGAATTGAATCATAGTAAAAATATCTCTTTACCCCACCCATACATTTATCTGTAAGATCCATCAGTCGAGCAGGGAATTTCAAACACAGATTCAACCACGAATACCCATCTACCTATTGGTAGACAGTCTTGTTTTACAATTGTTTGTTTTAGTAGCATGAATCATTCCTGTTCAGGTAAAGAGGTAAAGAGCGGAGTAATTGTCAGATGTAGAATCAGTCAGTCCAGCCTTATTCAAAGCTACATTTCTTTCCTGTAATTTCTCAGACAATTCATGCTTGAACCAAGGATTAGATTAGTATTTTATTCTTAGTCTTTTGTACGGTGCATGTTTATCTGCAACAGAGTTAAACAGGCAAATGCAACAAAATAAGGGCCTGATCTGAGTTAGTGATAGTTGACATAACCCACCAGTCACTCAACCCCAGCTCAGACAAAGCATTTTGTTCATAAAAATTCCTAAAATCTTTTTTTTGTAATAATGCTTGAGCAAGATTTAGGTAGTTTATCATCGCTTATGCAGGCATGGTCACTGAACTCATTAGCAAATATCCCATTGGCTGTAAACTTATGAGGGGCATTTGTTAAAATAATATCTAAGAGAGCAGATTTTTCAGGGTATTTAAAGTTGAGGCGAGTTGGTTGAGTTATCCGCTGAGTTAGATTTAGTTCTGTACAAATATCTTTCAGCCTATCAGATACTGTCATCAACCAATCCAGACTAACATCCCCCACAGTTAATAATCCTGCTCCTCTGCACACACTACAAGACAATGGTAGTTGCCTAAGGAGCAGCAAGACGAACTGCCCCTCTCTACCTTTAGACTATGCTCAAACCCTACATTCCTCCCTATCACTCAACTCAGCCACCTCTGGTCTTTTGGCCATCCCACCCCTACGGGAGGGCAACTCCCACTCAGCCCAGTCCAAGCTCTTCTACGGCCTGGCACCCCAATGGTGGAACCAGATTCCCCCTGAAGCTAGGACAATAGAGTCCCTGCCCATCTTCTGAAAACATATTATTGTAGGATGGAGTCAGGCGATGGTTATTGGAAGATAGAGTCAAGGTGATGGTTATTGTAGGATGGAGTCTGGCGGTGGTCATAGGAGGATGGAGTCCGGGCCATGGTTATTGTAGGATGGAGTCAGGCGGTGGTTAATGGAGGATGGAATCAGGGTGGTGGTTATTGTAGGATGGAGTCGGGCGGAGGTTATTGGAGGACGGAGTCAGGGTGATGATTATTGTAGAATGGAGTCGAGCACACACACACACACACACACACACACACACACACACACACACACACACACACACACACACACACACACACACACACACACACACACAACCCAGGGAGGGAGCCATGAATGGTAGTGGTGGGGAAACAAGCGCACATGCCAACTTTTTTAAAGCTTTAACTGATTGCCTGAAATGCAGCCAACACACACTGGACTGAGCCCCCCCTGAAGCTTTTTCAGCCCACACAATAAGAGACCAATTTGGTATTGCAATGAATGGTGTTACATTTGTGATAAATGGCTAATATGTTGCTTTTTTGGACCGACATTATTTCTGGTTTTGATGTAATGTGTCTGAAGATGCTCAAGGATATTGTGTGGGTGGGTACTGCTGGAGACAGAATAAAAATAAATATCTGAACATGACAAGACATGGCTAATGTCACTCCACATAATGAAATGTACTATTTAATGAAGCTGCCAGTTGAGGACTTGTGAGGTGACTGTTTCTCCAACTAGACACTAATGTACTTGTCCTCTTGCTCAGTTGTGCACCGGGGCTCCCACTCCTCTTCTATTCTGGTTAGGGCCAGTTTGCCCTGTTCTGTGAAGGGAGTCATACACAGCGTTGTACCAGATCTTCAGTTTCTTGGCAATTTCTTGCATGGGATAGCCTTCATTTCTCAGGACATGAATAGACTCCAGCAGGCCACAAATGTGCATTTGTCTTCTCAAATGGTCAGAAACAGACTCCATGAGGGTGGTATGAGGGCTCAACGTCCACAGGTAGGGGTTGTGCTTACAGCCCAACACCGTGCAGGTGTTGGCATTTGCCAGAGAACACCAAGATTGGCAAATTCGCCACTGGTGCCCTGTGCTCTTCACAGATGAAAGCAGGTTCACACTGAGCACATGTGACAGACGTGACAGAGTCTGGAGACGCTGTGGAGAACGTTCTGCTGCCTGCAACATCCTCCAGCATGACCGGTTTGGCGGTGGGTCAGTCATGGTGTGGGGTGGCATTTCTTTGGGGGGCCGCACAGCCCTCCATGTGCTCGCCAGAGGTAGCCTGACTGCCATTAGGTACCGAGATGAGATCCTCAGACCCCTTGTGAGACCATATGCTGGTGCGGTTGTCCCTGGGTTCCTCCTAATGCAAGACAATGCTAGACCTCATGTGGCTGGAGTGTGTCAGCAGTTCCTGCAAGAGGAAGGCATTGATGCTATGGACTGGCCCGCCCGTTCCCAAGACCTGAATCCAATTGAGCACATCTGGGACATCATGTCTCGCTCCATCCACCAGACTGTCCAGGAGTTGGCGGATGCTTTAGTCCAGGTCTGGGAGGAGATCCCTCAGGAGACCATCCACCACCTCATCAGGTGCATGCCCAGGCGTTGTAGGGAGGTCATACAGGCACGTGGAGGCCACACACACTACTGAGCCTCATTTTGACTTGTTTTAAGAACATTACATCAAAGTTGGATCAGCCTGTAGTGTGGTTTTCCACTTTAATTTTGAGTGTGACTCCAAATCCAGACCTCCATGGGTTGATAAATTTGATTTCCATTGATAATTTTTGTGTGATTTTGTTGTCAGCACATTCAACTATGTAAAGAATAAAGTATTTCATAAGAATATTTCATTCATTCAGATCTAGGATGTGTTATTTTAGTGTTCCCTTTATTTTTTTGAGCAGTGTACAATGTAGAAAATAGTACAAATAAAGATAACCCCTGGAATGAGTACTGTAGGTGTGTCCAAACTTTTGAACTGTACTGTATGTGGCGCAAGCATTCACCAGCTAATACTATAAGCACGAGAGGCAGAGGCTCTCACTCTCTGAGATCCAGTTCTCAAAATGTATCTCTAAAACCCCACACATTCTCAATGGATTTCTGACTGCTTGCTGTTCTGTGAACGTTACACAGAGTGCATTTTACTCGTATCACATTGATTCTTCAGACAGCAATTGCTCTAAAATTGCTTTCTGTGAGCCATGCTGCTGGTGACCATGTTCTGGACAGCTTTTTTCACAGCCGGGAAGCTGAGGACAGGAGCCATGGAGATGAGTCCCAGCATGCCATGTTTTCACTCCTCAGCTCCAACTGGCCTCTCATTCTCAGAAAACACCAGAGCTTCTATACAGCATGCAGGCTGGGCCCAGACAGACAGAAGACCTGGCTAGTTTTAACATCCCTGGATATACACAGTTCTTATGTTCCAATACTGCTCAACAGCCTGTACCGTATCATATTTCATGTTGCTCTGTCTCTGCAGGTGGACATTCCAACCGTGCGTATTAACAAGGCTGGAATGACCTGCCGTGAGTAACAAGCTTTCAGTATATACTGACTTCCACCAGTATGTTCTTTCATTTCACCTCCACCAGGGGAGATGGGAAAGCACGGGATGGGGATGGAGGAGAGTGACCAAAGGCAGCTCTCTGTGGTGTGTGTGTTTTGTGAGGTAATTGCATGTGCTTGTGAGCTGTTTGCCAGTGATTAGTGTTATGTCTCATGGGTTTCATAACCAGGTCTTTATAACAATTCAACAATCATGAGACAGGAGACAGGAATTCAGTTCAACCCTTTATCTGGAACATGATCATCTCAAACATGCATTACCCAAGATGCTCTGTGTATGCAAGTACGGTAAGTATTTGCAAATGGTACCACCCTAATAAATAACAACTCCTCTCTTTCTACATGAACTGTCGGGAGAGTCTGTCTACAAGTCCCAGTGTACAGGTGCCCTCCTATCTCTCATAGGGTAATGGCGGTCAACCTGACTCTCAACAACAATGTCTGTGAGTAGCCTGTGTCACAGTCTCGTCATGTACTTGTGTGGGTGTGGTTGAGTTAGTGTCCTGAGAAGGCGAACCCCTAGGTCACATATATCAAACTCATTCCATGGAGTGCCGAGTGTCTGTAGGTTTTCGCTCCTCCCTTGTACTTGATAGATTAATTAAGTTCCCTAATTAGTAAGGAACTTCCTTCACCTGGTTGTCTAGGTCTTAATTGAAAGGAAAAAACAAAAACCATCAGACACTAGGCCCTCCATGGAATGAGTTCTACACCCCTACCATAGGTGATGATGGCTGAGTCAGGGTGTCACCCAGTAACAGTTCTGGACCACTCACAACTGGTGGTTCTGTCAGTGTGGCTTTACTCAACAGTAACTGATCTGTGTGCCTTTTTCAGATGACGTCCTCTGCAGTCTGAACAGTGTAGGACACAGGACCATTCTGAGCAATGACTGTAGCAGGAATCCACTTTGGTCCGTTGAGGTAGTTCCTAGCTAAGGCAGTTTCTCCAGGATTGAAACTCTGTACTTTGCTCTCAGTTCATGATGTTTTACTTGACTATCCTGTTGACGTCTCCTTTGTGCTTGGCTGTTTGAGTAATTCGAAGCTTGTACGTAGTAGCTCTCTGTTCATGAGTAGCAGTGCAGACAAACCCTTGGTGGTTGCATGCTGTGTGTTCCTGTAGGATATCAGGAAGCTGTTCAAGCGTTAGTGCAATGTCCCTTGACACAGAGATGCTTTCAAGGCATGTTTCATGGTGTGTACGAACCTCTCCGCCAGCCCGTTGGTTGATGGACAATACGGGACGGACCTGATGTGCTGTACGTCATTAAACTTTAGGAATGTGACCATTTCTTGGGACACTAGCTTTGGTCCGTTGTCGCTAATGAGTTGGAGAGGCAATCCGAACCGACTAAACACTTCTCCAAGCTTCTCAATGGTCTTCTCTGTAGTAGTAGACCTCATGATGGCAACTCTGGCCAGTTGCTATGAGCATCCAAGACCACAAGAAACATTCTGCCTTCGAATGGACCTGCGAACTTGACGTATATGCATGTATCGCCTCCTCCGGCCAATCCCATGGATGAATCCAAACCACCACAAGTAGCTTCGTGCAATTTCTTTCATGTGAACCATTCCACAATGACCTAAGTGTAGCTGCTGCAAAATTGGTTCCTCATTGGTTCCTCAGCAAAGACGGAATTATAACTCTCCTCCCCCAAAGCAGACAACTGGGCTGTACTGAGAGCTCAGTTCTCCTGGAAATGTAAGGTTTCCGATCCAGAGCATCTCCTGTGGCTTTACCTCTGATGATAACGTCCATCACTTCAGATAACACCGTGTCATTTCTGGATTTTCTCTGCACTTGTGTTGTAGTGACTGGTGCGTTTTCCACTTGTCTGAAGTAGAAGATGTCAACTTGGCATGATTCCGGCTTGATCACAGGTAGTGGTAACCTGGAAAGTCCATCTGCGCTGCAGTACAGTTCTGACGTTCAGTATTTGGTGGCGTAGGTGTGTGCTGACCACAACAAAGCCCACCTTTGCATTCTACTTGCAGCAAGTGACGGAATCCCAGTATTCTCGTCAGCGGACAATGATCTGTAAGAAGGGTGAACTTCCTCTCATACAGATACTGGGGAATCTTACGTACTCCAAAAACAATGTCTAGGGCTTCTCTTTCTACCTGTGCATATTTACTTTCTGCTTTGTTCAAAGTCCTCAAAGTCCACGATGCAAAAGCGATCAGCTTCTCTACACTGAAAGGCATGATATGGAACACAACTGCTTCCACACATTATGGAATAGCATCACAAACCAGTTGTATGGGAAATGACGGGTCAAAGTGTGTCAATGGCTCAGATTTCAGGAGTGCTTTCTTGGTTTTCACAAAATGCTTCACAGCATTGTTCTGTCCACTTCCATGTTTTGTCTTGACAAAAAAAACTGATGCAGCGGGTTCAGCTTCGTTGCTAAGCTCAGGAAAAAGTGTCCGTAGTAATTTAGCAACACTAGGAAAGAACGTAGTTGGATCACGTTCTGAGGAGCTGGGGTGTCGAAGATAGCCTTGACCTTGGACGGAGCCCTGTGAAGGCATGTAGCGTCGATGACGTGTCCGAGGTATTCAGCCAATGATTGTAAAAATTCACATTTGTCCCCATGAACTCACAGTCCATAATCCTTCAATCACGGCAAGGTCGCATCCAAAATCTGGTCCTCTTCGTCATTTCCAGTAACAAGGATATCATCCAGGTAGCATTAGCTCGGCAATCCATGTTTTTACACCAGCATGTGGAGGCCTAATGTCCTGCTTTGCCACAGTGGAAGCATTTGCCTTGATTGCCCTGTCTCTCATTTTCAGTTGCAACTCTGTCCACTTTTCCTGATGAACTCGACTGCTGAGCCTCTTTAGCAGCTAGTTCCATGGACCGGCTGACTTCAATGGACTTTGCCAAGGTCAGATTACTTTCAGTCAAGTCTCTTCACACTGGACAAAAACTGGTTGAATCAACGTTGTTTCCATATCATTTCAACCCAATAAGTCAATGTGATGACGTTTAATCAACTAACTTTTAAACTTCAATCCAATGAAATTGTATTTTTTTTATTTCATGTTGAATTCACGCTAGTTGAAAACTCAACCAAATGTAAATCAAAACTAGACGTTGAATTGATGTCTGTGGCCAGTGGGTTATCTGTAGCTTCACACCTTCCTGTCACGTTCTGACCTTAGTTCCTTTGTTTTGTCTTTTGTTTTAGTATGGTCTGGGCGTGAGTTGGGTGGGTTGTCTATGTTAGTTTGTCTATGATTTTCTATTTCTGTGTTTGGCCTGGTATGGTTCTCAATCAGAGGCAGCTGTCAATCGTTGTCCCTGATTGAGAACCATATTTAGGTAGCCTGTTTTCCATTGTATTTTGTGGGTGGTTGTTTCCTGTTTAGTGTTTTTGTTTCACCTTTCAGGACTGTTGTTTTGTCTAGTGTTGCATATTTCATTAAATAATATAAACACTTACCACGCTGAGTACAGGCCTCGGTGTAACACTCATTCCATCAACGATAAACACGAATCCGACCATCACCCCTGGTGAGACAAAACCGCGACTCGTCAGTGAAGAGCACCTTTTGCCAGTTCTGTCTGGTCCAGCAAAGGTGGGTTTGTGCCCATAGGTGACGTTGTTGCCCGTGATACAGTGGGGCAGAAAAGTATTTAGTCAGCCACCAATTGTGCAAGTTCTCCCACTTAAAAAGATGAGAAAGGCCTGTAATTTTCATCGTAGGTACACTTCAACTATGACAGACAAAATTAGGAAAAGAAATCAGGAAAATCACATTGTAGGATTTGTAATGAATTTATTTGCAAATTATGGTGGAAAATAAGTATTTGGTCACCTACAAACAAGCAAGATGTCTCTCACAGACCTGTAACTTCTTCTTTAAGAGACTCCTCTGCCCTCCACTCGTTACCTGTATTAATGGCACCTGTTTGAACTTGTTATCCGTATAAAAGACACCTGTCCACAACCTCAAACAGTCACACTCCAAACTCCACTATGGCCAAGACCAAAGAGCTGTCAAAGGACACCAGGAACAAAATTGTAGACCTGCACCAGGCTGGGAAGACTGAATCTGCAATAGGTAAGCAGCTTGGTTTGAAGAAATCAACTGTGGGAGCAATTATTAGGAAATGGAAGACATACAAGACCACTGATAATCTCCCTCGATCTGGGGCTCCACGCAAGATCTCACCCCGTGGGGTCAAAATGATCACAAGAACGGTGAGCAAAAATCCCAGAACCACACGGGGGGACCTAGTGAATGACCTGCAGAGAGCTGGGACCAAAGTAACAAAGCCTACCATCAGTAACACACGCCAGGGACTCAAATCCTGCAGTGCCAGACGTGTCCCCCTGCTTAAGCCAGTACATGTCCAGGCCCGTCTGAAGTTTGCTAGAGAGCATTTGGATGATGGTCAGATGAAACCAAAATATAACTTCTTGGTAAAAACTCAGCTCATTGTGTTTGGAGGACAAAGAATGCTGAGTTGCATCCAAAGAACACCATACCTACTGTGAAGCATGGGGGTGGAAACATCATGCTTTGGGGCTGTTTTTCTGCAAAGGGACCAGGACGACTGATCCGTGTAAAGGAAAGAATGAATGGGGCCATGTATCGTGAGATTTTGAGTGAAAACCTCCTTCCATCAGCAAGGGCATTGAAGATGAAAATACCAGCAACAGTGTGTGAAAACCTTGTGAAGACTTACAGAAAACGTTTGACCTCTGTCATTGCCAACAAGGGTATATAACAAAGTATTGAGATAAACTTTTGTTATTGACCAAATACTTTTTTTCCACCAAATAAATTCATAAAAAATCCTACAATGTGATTTTCTGGATTTTCTTTCAAATTTTGTCTGTCATAGTTGAAGTGTACCTATGAAGTGTACCTATGTCTCGCAGGTGTGGTATTCGGATGTACCGGTCCTGTGCAGGTGTTGTTACACATGGTCTGCCACTGTGAGGACGATCAGCTGTCCGTCCTGTCTCCCTGTAGTGCTGTTTTAGGCATCTCACAGTACAGACATTGCAATTTATTGCCCTGTCAGTCCTCATGCCTCCTTGCAGCATACCTAAGGCACGTTCACGCAGATGAGCAGGGACCCTGGGCATCTTTCTTTTGGTGTTTTTCAGAGTCGATAGAAAGGCCTCTTTGTGTCTTAAGTTTTAATAACTGTGACCTTAATTGCCCAAGCTGTACCACAGGTGCATGTTCATTAACTGTTTATGGTTCATTGAACAAGCATGGGAAACAGTGTTTAAACCCTTTACAATGAAGATCTGTGAAGTTATTTGGATTTTTACAAATTATCTTTGAAAGACAGGGTCCTGAAAAAGGAACGTATCTTTTTTTGCTGGGTTTATATACAGTATCAGTGAAAAGTTTGGACACACCTACTTATTCAAGGGTTTTTGTTATTTTTTACTATTGTCTACATTGTAGAATAACACTGAAGACATCAACACTATTAAATAACACATGGAATCATGTAGTAACCAAAAAAGTTTTAAACAAAGTAGTCACCCTTTGCCAGGATGACAGCTTTGCACACTCGTGCCATTCTCTCAACCAGCTTCATGAGATAGTCACCTGGAATGCATTTCAACTAACAGGTGTGCCTTGTTAAATGTTATTTTGTGTCATTTCTTTCCTTCTTGATGCGTTTGAGCCAATCAGTTGTCTTGTGACAAGGTAGGGGTGGTATACAGAAGATAGTCTTTTACTAATTAGGCTAAGTCCATATTATGGCAAGAACAGCTCAAATAAGCAAAGAGAAAAGACAGTCCATCATTACTTTAAGACATGAAGGTCAGTCAATGTGAAAAATGTCAAGAACTTTTATTAAAGTTTCTTCAAGTGCAGTTGCAATAACAATCAAGCGCTATGATGACACTGGCTCTCATGAGGACTACCTCAGGAATGGAAGAACCAGAGTTACCTCTGCTGCAGAGGATACATTCATTAGAGTTAACTGCACCTCAGATTACAGCCCAAATGAATGCTTCACAGAGTTCAAGTAACAGACACATCTCAACATCAACTGTTAAGAGGCGTGAATCAGGCCGTCATGGTCAAATTTCAGCAAAGAAATCACTACTAAAGGACACCAATAAGAAGAAGAGACTTGTTTGGGCCAAGAAACACGAGCAGTGGTGCGATGAGTCCAAATGTGCATTTTTTGGGTTTGAATGCCATGTCTTTGTGAGACGCAGAGTAAGTGAACGGATGATCTCCGCATGTGTGGTTGGAGCATGGAGGAGGAGATGTGATGGTGTGGAGGTGCTTTGCTGGTGACACTGTCAGTGATTTTGTGACGTGGTGAGGTTGGACCCAGGTGCAGAGAAGAGACCAGACGAGGAATCAGTGGTTAAGTAAAAATATATTACTGTACTGAGAAACGGTAGCCACAGGATCACAGTACACAACAAACCGTAAGTCTCGAAAACTCACTCAGGAAACGACCGCACATGGTAAACAATTCAAGCTTCTGCAAAGGACAACAGAAAACACACCTCTTTTAACAGGGAAATCATAATGAGTAAATAGGACACACCTGAGTGTCGTTAATGTCTCTAGGGCGGTCTCTGCCACCCTCTGGTGATAGGTGGAACCATGACAGACTTATTTAGAATTCAAAGCACACTTAACAAGCATGGTTGTGACAGAATTCTGCAGCAATACGCCATCTGGTTTGCGCTTAATGGGACTATCATTTGTTTTTAAACATGACAATGACCCAACACACCTTCATGCTGTGTAAGGGCTATTTGAACAAGAAGGAGAGGGATGTCGCTGCATCAGAAGACCCGGCCTCCACAATCACCTGACCTCAAAACAATTGAGATGCTTTGGGATGAGTTGGACCGCAGAGTGAAGGAGAAGCAGCCAACAAGTGCTAAGCATATGTGGGAACTCCTTCAAGACGGTTGGAAAAGCATTCCTCATGAAGCTGGTTGAGAGAATGCCAAGAGTGTGCAAAGCTGTCATCAAGGCAAAGGGTGGCTACTTGGTAGAATTTATTTGTTGATTTGTTTAGCACTTTTTTGGTTACTACATGATTCCGTATGTGTTTTTCATAGTTTTGATGTCTTCACTATTGTTCTGCAATGTTGAAAATAGCAAAAATAAAGAAAATCCCTTGAATGAGTAGGTGTGTCCAAACACATGTGTGCTGCAGATAAACATATGCATGGTACACACACACACACACACACACACACACACACACACACACACACACACACACCTTAAACATCTAACCCTAACTCCTAAACCTAGCCCATAACCCTTATTCTAACCCTAAACCTAACCCCTAAGCCTAAAATAGACATTTTCCTTGTGGGGATGAAATGTCCACACTTGTCTGAACTTTTCTTGCTTTACTCTCCTTGTGAGGGCTTCTGGTCCCCACAAGGATAGTAAAACCAAACACGCACACACACACACACACACACACTCACACACACACACACACACACACACACACACACACACACACACACACACACTGGATAGTGTAACTGACACCTACCAAGCAGAAAATGCTATATTATTCAACAGTCTTTCAAAGAAAAGAGAAGGAGAGAGTGGGTGAGAGAAAACGAAAGACAGAGAGCGAGTGAGAAAGAGAGAGAGAAAGAGAGAGAGAGAAAGAAAGAAAGAGGGTGGATAAGGAGAGTGGGCGAGCGAAAGAGAGAGAGGGAGAAGGAGAGGAGAAGAGTGTGAGTGAGTGAGACAGACTGACAAGCAAGTGGTTCGTATTTTCAATGTGTCAAATAATTAATGAGACAGCTTTCATGTTGAGGATAGATTAAAAGCAAGATCGAAAGAGACAGAGATGTGGTTGTAGGACACATATTTTGTTTATTTTGTCAGTCATAGAGATTCAACAATTTATATCTTTGTAGATCAAAAAGGCATAAAGGCATTCGCTGTACTTACAATGTGGGAGTATGGATGCATATACTTGATGTTTTTTGCAACATTTGTCTCTTCAAGGCCACATAGCTCAAACACCACCATATCTGAATGTCAGAATCCACTTAACCCCCACAATCACATCACCATCATCAGCACACTTCTATTTAGGGTGGCCACATTTAAAATACCCAGATGCGGGACAATAGGACAATGATTTTGCGGGACATTAACAGCACAGTGTAGCCTACATTCATATTTTTGGGGGCATTTGATTTCCATACAGGGGGCACGTTTTTTTTCACAGGACCTCCTATGTGGATATAGGCTATGTAAAGAAAAACAATATACAGTATATATGTAAATAAATATATTCAGACCCCTTGACTTTTATCACATTTTGTTACGAAAAAGCCTAAAATATATAAAAAAATATATAATTCTCATCAATCTACACATAATACCTCATGACGACAAAGTGAAAACATGTTTTTAGAATGTTTGAAAATGTATTAAAAATAAAAACAGACAAACCTTATTTACATAAGTATTCAGACCCTTTGCTATGAGACTCAAAAATGAGCTCAGGTGCATCCTGTTTCATTGATCATCCAAGATGCATGGTCAAATTAAGAAAACATCAGTAGCCTAAACATTACTACAAGTTCCACATATGGTTGATAATATTGAAAATCATCACAAAAGCAATAATGGCATTATGAATTTGATGTGACAGCAGTCAAAAAGTCAGTTATCATTTGTCCATGTTGAGTGCTTTGCTGATTTTATTTGTTGCTTGAGATGTAGAACATCACACAGCGATTACATTTTGTGTGTAGAATTCTCACTGGCTTGTTGTATTTTGTATTTTTTCTAACCTTTATATAGGCAAGTCAGTTAAGAAGAAATTCTTATTTTCAATGACAGCCTAGGAAAAGTGGGTAAACTGCCTGTTCAGGGGCAGAACGACAGATTTGTCCCTTGTCAGCTCGGGGATTTGAACTTGCAACCTTTCAGCTGCAAGTCCAACGCTCTAACCACTAGGCTACCCTGCTGCCCCTATTCCAAATGGTGCTATCTCTCCTGTCTCACCATTTCATTTGGTAGTGGCGTGAGCACCTGTTCAGTAAGCACAGTTCTGGCTTTTTTTGCGCTTAGGCCGCAGAGGTATTGATTCAGGTTGAGGCTCAGAATCAGAAGAATACTCATCAGAGATGTCATCATGATTCATTTCTTCCCCACCATCGGAGTCGTTTTCATTCAGATTTTGTAGCAACGCTAACGAGTGCATCCATTCGTCTTGGTCTTCTTGCAATTGTAAATTACGCACGCCATTGTAGACTGATAGAATACATAACGTTTTGAGATTAAAATAGATCAATACAATAGAATGGCCCGCCTTGTTATCCATTCACAATTGGTGATTACAAAATGATGCATCTTTCGCTTCCCTTCCCTCATCAACTCATCCATTCTCCCTCAGCATCCATGCCACCATCAGTTTTCTCACCCATCACATTCAGCTAACATCCTGCCACATACTACTGGTGTTTTTTAGCAGTAGGGGATGGATCTACATTTACAGAATGTTACCTGGAGGAAAATGAGGCAGTTTCATGTCATTTGCAATTGATCAAATGTCTATATTTCTTGGTGTTTTAGAATCTGTTGCTTATAAGGCTATATATTGATGTGTGCCGGATGCCGCCCCTCATCTCTGATTCTCCACTGGGCGCCCAATATCAAGTGTGCCTATAGGCAATTTAGTGTGGTCTCAATCAAATGATCCATAGCCTATAGACTATAGGCTATGAAGTACATGCTCGGAGAAGCACAGAGCAAAGTTATATTTCTAAGATAACTGCTGGGGATGGTGTATATACAACTAGGCTGCATTACACACTGCAATGCATATTCCAACCCTGAGCCCTGCTCTGCTCTTGCTGATCAAACACGTGCTGCCTAACCAATGACTTTGCTGTGTAGGCCTTCCGGTGGCAGTTCAGGAGAGTCAAAGGCTTCTTCAAATGTTTTGTTGTTGATTATGCCTAGTGCCTATTTGGCACAGACTAGCCTACAGTATGAACTGTTCAGTTTGTACAGGTCCACATTGATAGCTTGCTCCTACTATAATTTATTTGATTAAAAACAATATGTTTCTTGCCCATGATGTATTTATCAGAGTTATTGACCTCACAATAAGCCAGATTCGAGTGACTTACTGTCACGTGTGCTCCCTCTCCGGCCTCTAGGTCACCAGGCTGCTCGTTAGGGTGCACATCTGTCACCAGCGGTACGCGCATAATGACACTCACCTGGACTCCATCACCTCCTTGATTACCTGCCCTTTATGTGTCACACATTTTGGTTTCTTCCCCAGTCGTCATTGTTGCTGATTCATGTCGGTGCTCTGTTTGTGTTTCTTGTTTTGTTCATTTATTTAATAAATGTATTCACTTCCTGAACTTGCTTCCTGACTCTCAGCGTACATTGTTATACTTACATTGATTGTGATGCTGAAACTTGAAGTTTATCATTTTAAAAGACTAATTGATCATTAGAAAACAGCTGAAAACTGTGATGATTAAAGAAGCAATAAAACTGGCCAACTTTAGACTAGTTGAGTATCTGGAGCATCAGCATTTGTGGGTTCGATTACAGGCCCAAATGGCCAGAAGCAAACCACTTTCTTCTGAAACTCGTCAGTCTATTCTTGTTCTGAGAAATGAAGGCTACTCCATGCGAACAATTGGCAAGAAATTGAAGATATCGTACAGCGCTGTGTATTCCCTTAGCATAACAGCGCAAACTGTCTCTAACCAGAAAAGAAAGAGGAGTGGGAGGCATTAGTGTCTAGTTTGAGAAACAGACGCCTCACAAGTCATCAACTGACAGCTTTATGAAATAGTACCCGCGAAACACCAGTCTCAACATCAACCGTGAAGAAGTGACTCTGTGATGCTGGCCTTCGAGGCAGAGTTGCAAAAAAAAAGCCACATCTCAGACTGGCCAATAAAAAGAAAAGATTAAGATGGGCAAAAGAACACAGACACTGGACAGAGGAACTCTGCCTAGAAGGCCAGCATCCCGGAGTTGCCTCTTCACTGTTGACGTTGAGACTGGTGTTGCGGGTACTATTTATGAAGCTGCCAGTTGAGGACTTGTGAGGCGTCTGTTTCTCAAACTGGACACTCTAATGTACTTGTCCTCTTGCTCAGTTGTGCACCGGGGCCTCCCACTCCTCTTTCTATTCTGGTTTTCAGCTGTGCTAACATAATTGCAAAAGGGTTTTCTAATGTTAAATTAGCCTTTTAAAATTATAAACTTGGAATGGCTAACACGTGCCATTGGAACACAGGAGTGATGATTGCTGATAATGGGCCTCTGTAGTCCTATGTAGATATTCCATTAAAGAAATCTGACGTTTCCAGCTACAATAGTCATTTACAACATTAACCATGTCTACACTGTATTTCTGATCGATTTGATGTTATTGTAATGGACAATTGTTTTGCTTTTCTTTCAAAAACAAGGACATTTCTAAGTGACCCCAAACTTTTGAACGGTAGTGTATATACACAAAGATTTTTAAACGTGACCAGCATTGCACAATAAAATCTTCAACTTATTTCCATTCTGGTTCCTACTTTTAACATAAATACATTTACATTACAGAGATAGAGACACATTACATACTGTAGATACATACACATTACATAGATAAAGACTAAAATAAATTCAGCCTCCAGATGAGTATGAGGGGGGGAATTTAGGTCCAATTCTTACAAGCTTTTTCGGGTGGTAGGTTATTCTTTCGATGTTTGGGGCTGCTGGTGAACCATGATGTGCAGGCATAGTCAAAGTGACACTGGACTAGTGCACTAGCTAGGTTTCCATCCAATTAGCGACAGATTTGCATGCAAATAATTCTAAAATCTTCATAAAAACAATATGCCATGTAAACGGTAGACATGTTCTCTGCTATCCACGTTGTTTTAATTATTATTTTGCGGATAGGGGAGGGTCATATATTTTGCTTTTGGGAGGGCCATCCATTTAATTTCAGAGAGGTTCAATTTTCTCCATGTAACCGTCATTATAAATAATGTTCACTCCCTAACAGAAGCCACTTGTACTGTACGTAACTGCAAAATGCCTCACCAGTGAATAGTTCTAAAATAAAGTGTGTTCATTACAATTCAGCAGTTCTCTTCAACATGGTTTGTTGAACAACAAATATCCCTAAGTAGATAAGGATTTTCTTTTTCCTCATTCCAGAGATGAATGTAAGTGTTTAGAGTGTTGGTTTGTGGCAGGTTTCCACCTACTGGAAGACTCAGAG
The DNA here is from genome assembly GCF_045791955.1 of Oncorhynchus clarkii lewisi. Classification (NCBI taxonomy): domain Eukaryota; kingdom Metazoa; phylum Chordata; class Actinopteri; order Salmoniformes; family Salmonidae; genus Oncorhynchus; species Oncorhynchus clarkii. The sequence continues at coordinate 56,277,307 of NC_092155.1, read as the reverse complement.
ACCTCTAATGAAACCATCCCAGAGAAGCTGTCCATGCACCTCCGATCAAGATGGTAACTGAGCATCTTGTAACAAAATAGTTCCTGCCATACTCCTGTAATTGGATATCTGGTGTCTTTAATGAAACAACCGGAGCACTGTAGCGGTTAGAAGGCTGCTATATGCAAGGCCCATAAAGAGAAATGCTGACAGTGAAACACAGCCAGGTTGTGTGCCCATTGTAAGGACTTCATGTAATTCTGCCAGCCCGTGGTAAAACACCTTCAAAACTCTTAATTAAACTTCCAATTCAGGAGAATCTGATAACAGTGTTGTCTCAAACTCAGTCAGTTGTCAGATTTTTCTCCTCCTGCAGGTGTTGGAACGCCTGCCTGCCTGTCCTTCCCCTTCCCAGATAGCTTCCGCTTTGCACCATGTGCAAAACATTGCCTGTCTAATTTCTTTGAAGATCTCACACATGTTTGTAGAATAACTGAGATGGCATTTCATTTGACTGACAAAAGACAAGGTTCCATAGTGCATCTCTGCTGCTTCCACACCGCTGCCTCAGCTTCCACCATGCTGTTCTCAACAAGAAACACATGACTCTCTGGGACATTTAAAGACTACTAATGAACTTAAATATTTTTAAAGGTGTAGGTTATTTGTATAATGTATTTGCACTGGGCAGTATGAGTTATGCATGTATGTTGCCTTTATGGTTCGCTTACAACAAACAGTTGTCACACCCTGACCATAGTTTGCTTTGTATGTTTCTATGTTTTGTTTGGTCAGGGTGTGATCTGAGTGGGCATTCTATGTTGGATGTCTTGTTTGTCTGTTTCTGTGTTTGGGCCTGATATGGTTCTCAATCAGAGGCAGGTGTTAGTCATTGTCTCTGATTGGGAGCCATATTTAGGTAGCCTGTTTTGTGTTGGGTTTTGTGGGTGGTTGTCTCCTGTGTCAGTGTTTGTACCACACGGGACTGTTACGGGTTTTCACGGTTTGTAGTTTATTCATGTATAGTTTCATTATTAAAGACCCATGAATTATAACCACGCTGCATTTTGGTCCTTCTCTCCTTCCCAGGGAGAATCCCGTTTCAGTCGTAGTACTCATATATGGCAGACTCCTATTCACCGGTGTGGGCATATATGCCTTTATGTTTTGTGTACAAGCTCTCAAAGCGCTTCTCCAGTGTCCCCTGAAGCATATACATACACGCAGCCACTTCTCTCCAAGCATAACTACAACCACATGAGTTAATTCTACATTCAATGACACAAGGCGTCTTTCTCTGTAGGCTTGTATAACTCATGTAAAGATGTCTTTTGTTGAAGGGAAGGAAGAAGGAGAGAAACTCTTTGTTTTGTGGGTACCATCTGTGTGCGTGGCAGGCATGAAGTCTGCAGGGTGCTCCCTTGGTGATTGGAATCTGTTAGATCTCATGGGAGCCACAGTGAGTGTTTGGGTGCATACGTGTGTGCTAGTGTGTGTGTGTGCCTATGAGCTCTCGAACCCGAACATGTCGGGGAGCAGAGTGCGTTCCCTGCGGAGACTTACAGTGGGCACCTCACTGCAGAGGAGAGGCATGAGCCCACAATTGAGCTAATTAGATGGCATCCAAGGAGGGGGGTCATCACGAACGAGTCTGTTCTAATAACATATTTACTGATTTACCCATGTACTGACTACTGTGTCTGGGCTGGCTTCTCCAAGAGTGCAGGGGAGAAGACCCCTGGGGAAACTTTCCTTTGGTGTTATGGTGAACATCTCCTGGTTAAATGCAACAATAACAAACATTTTAAACTCCAGGAAAAATACAGAGGTGAAAAGAGGACAGCAGAGGAAATGAAAGAAACAACCAGTTAGGGCAGAATTCCAGAGTTGGATAATTGTGTGAGAGGCAGGAGGCCCTGCTATATTCACACTCCCTACCCACTAACAGATGAGCTCACTAGACCATGCATTGGCATGCGGGTTTCAATTTCCTTAATTTTAATGCCAGCTCCTCTCAATCAATGGCTTCTGATAAACAGCAGCAGCTCAGAGCAGTGACCCCCGAAGCATGCTCCACTGGAGGAACTTCTCTGATAGATAATTAAAGAAGGATTGTGCATACTGGGTGCGGTATTGTCATGTAATACAAATCATCAAGCTAACACCTCTAACCTTGTCTTTTTGGATTAGCCCGTGTAACACTAAAACTTTTGAACGTATTGTTAATGGATCATTGTGTAAAGGGTGATGATGAGAACGGAAACCAGGGACAAGGCAACTTCAGTGTTAGACTCAAGATGTAATATCAAAGTGCTACACAACTTAATAAAAGTGAACCAAGAGTGTGGCTTCTTCTTCCTCTCTAAGCTCAAGACTGACGTATTACCCATGAACCCTTGCTCTTCTCCCCAGAGCCAGAATAATGGATATCAAAATAAAAGTCCCATATAACAATTGTGAGTATTTTTCATTCGGCTTTCAATACAAATATTCCACTATTGCATAGCTTTACGTGCCGGTAAAGCGTCTCCAATTAGCTTGGTACATTAGAGTGTTACTGCTATGGCAACAATGTTTCTTTGTGTTGACCTATGTCTGATAGATAATTGCTTCTCTCGTCAAACAGTTGGACACATGGCGTTGTGCATTCGGTCACTAGGAAGTTTGTTTAGTACTTACCTTTCAACAATAGTGCTGATGAAAATACTTCTATTTCTACGTTATTCCACGTTAAAGGGTCAACACATTTACATGGCCACGATGTGAAAGGAGCTACGTATACATCCTTGTACTGTCAAAGAACGAATGTTACAGAATGTTACAGGGGGGGGTAGGCCGTCATTGTAAATAAGAACTTTTTCTTAACTGACTTGCCTAGTTAAATAAATAAACGAGAGGCTAGGGAATGAAGGAGAGCTTGCTACAGTACAATGCAGAATATTAGTATGTACCTTTTTACATTTGAGTCATTCAGCAGACACTCTTATCCAGAGCATTTAAGTGCCTTGCTCAAGGTCACGCCTACAGATTTTTAACCTAGTCGTCTCAGGGATTCAAACCAGGGGACCGTCTGTTACTGGCCCAACTCTCTCAACCGCTAGGCTACTTTCTTATACTTTGAGAACTCATACTGCTAACCTTACACACCTCCTCAGCCTTGAGGCTTCGGCATAATGACTGCGTTAATCTCAACAACACATGTACACAGACACACGCACGTACGTACGCATGCTTTGTCTTGGCTTTGTCCATTCATATATACACTAAGTGTACAAAACATTAGGAACACCTTCCTAATATTGAGTTGCACATCCTTTTGCCCTCAGAACCGCCCCAATTCATCGGGGCATGGACTCTACAAAGTGTCCAAAAACTCCCACGGGGATGCTGGCCCATGTTGACTCCAGTTGTGTCAAGTTGGCTGGATGTCCTTTGGGTGGTGGACCATTCTTGATACACACGGGAAACCAATAGCACTGCAGTACTTGACACACTCAAACCCGTGCGCCTGGCACGTACTACCATACCCTGTTCAAAGGCACTTACATTTTTTGTCTTGTCAATTAACCCTTTGAATGGCACAAATCCTTTTTCAACCTGTCTCCTCCCCTTTATCTACGTCAATAATGGATCGTAGTTTTCACCTGGATTCACCTGGTCAATCTATGTTATTGGAAGAGCCGGTGTTCATAATGTTTTGTACAGTCAGTCATTAGTTAAATTAATGGCCTCTAAAACTCAAAGAGAGTGAAGAGTGAGGTGTGCAACAGAAAATATGTGAAAATAACAATTCAGGGTCGTTCACATGTTTATATTGTTACATCTTGAAAGTCAACAGCAACATAAGTGATACTTCAACAGTAATACAAACTGTTGAAGAGTAAGAGGGACCAATGTTAAGGTTTCTTTTGTGAAAGTGTATTTAGTTTCACTTTGGTTGATCAAGCAGCAGCAGAAACTTATGCAGTTGAAGTTTCCTGCAAATCTTAATGGAGCATGGTAACATTGCTGTCTTTTGGAAAATGTTGGATAAGGAATGTATGGTCAAACACAGTTCCTGTGCTCAATATTCAAATGTTTTCACTAGCCCACTGATGAATTTATGCAGAGCATCTTGATTCATGTCATGTAGTTTAGAAATTGATCTCACAGCCCTCCCTTTTAAAATGTTCCCATTGTAAACTGCCAATATACACTATATGACCAAACGTATGTGGACATCTGCTTTTCGAATATCTGATTCCAAAATCTTGGGCATTAATATAGAGATGGTCCCATTTTTGCTGCTATAACAGCCTCCACTCTTATGGGAAGGCTTTCCACTAGATGTTGGAACATTGCTCCATTCAGCCACAAGAGCATTAGTGAGGTCAGGCATTGATGTTGGGTGATTAGGCCTGGCTCGCAGTAGGCGTTCCAATTCATCCCAAAGGTGTTTGATGAGGTTGAGGTCAGGGATCTGTGCAGGCCAGTCAAGTTATTCCACACCGATCTCAATAAAAAAACATTCTGTATGGACCTCGCTTTGTGCACATGGCATTGTCATATTGAAACAGGAAAGGGCCTTCCCCAAACTGTTGCCACAAAGTTGGAAGCACATAACCGTCTAGAATGTAATTGTATGCTATAGCATTATGATTTCCCTTCAATGGAACTAAGGAGCCTAATCCAAACCATAAAAAACAGCCAAAGAACATTATTCCTCCTCCACCAAACTTTACAGTTGGCACTATGCATTGGGGAGGTAGCGTTCTCCTGGCATCTGCCAAATCCAGATTTACGTACGTTGGACTGCCAGATGGAGAAGTGTGATTCATCACTCCAGAGAACGCATTTCCACTGCTCCAGTGTCCAATGGCGGTGAGCTTTACACCACTCCAGCCAACGCTAGGCATGGCGCATGATGGTCTTAGGCTTGTGTGCGGCTGCTCGGCCATGGAAACCCATTTCATGAAGCTCCTAACGAACAGTTATTGAGCTGACATTGTTTCCGGAGGCAGTTTGGAATTCGCTAGTGAGTGTTTCAACCGAGGACAGATGCTTTTTACGCGCTACGCTCTTCAGCACACGGTGGTCCCGTTCTCTCAGTTTGTGTGGCCTACCACTCCGCGACTGCTGAGAAATTGTTGCTATTAGATGTTCCCACTTCACAATAACAGTCCGTCCATTTTACTGCCAATGTTTGTCTATGGAGATTGCATAAATGTGTCCTCAATTTTATAAACCTGTCAGCAACGGGTGTGGCTGAAATAGACGAATCCACTAATTTGAAGGGGTGTCCACATACTTTTGTATATATAGTGTAGGCTACCACCACAAATCTATAATCTCTGCCTCTTTTCAGCCTTTCATTCCAGACCAGTATCGTGTCCCTTTTTACATTTGACTAAAATGGCTTGTTTCTGTGGATAATTGTACCATGTAACGATTAGCCCTGGCTAGATTACGTTATGAATACGTGCTATTTGGACAAACAATGTCTGAGGCCAGTCAATGTCTGGGGCAGGAGTCAAAGTAAATGTCCAATTGCAATGAGAGATGTCACCTTCCACCTTAACACCATTGTATCCAATGATGGTCCTGTTGGCATGGGTGGACAATTTCTCTTTGCATATTAACTTTGGACTCTTTTTTAATTCTCTTTTACCAAATGAGATGAGAGGATTGAGTCCTCCATTTCATGAATGGTATCCAGGGACTGTTATGAGGAGGGCTAACTGCGTCCATTAGTTAAGTGACCTATTATCATTTTTTATTGCACAGAAATCTAATTTGACAGAATTGTTTTAATTAAACAGCAGCTAAGTAAAGGGCACGTGTATTCTGTGGAATGAACCTAGGGCACTCAGCAGTAATCAGTGATCGCAGGTAACTTTTAATCATTTTACTCTGGCGCATGGGGTTCACACTGAAATGTAATATATAGGCATCTTATTACGAGTCCTTTGTCGGATACCCCCAATTGCTCTTCAGTAGAACAAAAGCTGCATTCATACAGTTCTCCACTGTGGCATCAAGGGTGTTAAAAAAATCCCCTCTACAGAGGGTGAATTACTGGTGTGCTAAACCCCTCTGAATGAGAGGAGCCCCCCTAAATGCAGCAAGAGTCCAACTATGGAGGGTCTCTAAATAATGCTAGTTTGACCATTCTCCTATTTGTTTCAAATGCAATCTGCAGTGAACATGAAAATAAAATCTTATTCCAGCTTCACCTCTGTGTCATGGCTGCATCTGGGACAGTCCTGTGTTTCAGCCCCTCTTCAGGTGTACCAACTTCTCTTTCTACAACAAAGGGCCTTTTGTCAGCAAGACGCATCATTTAACATAGTCAACAAGAGTGTCGTCCCAATGACAATTGACAATAGTTTGTGGTGTTTTGTAACAGATGTCTCTTTCCATACATCAAATGGCGCGAGTGCACAATGCACTGTTTGGATGCTGGGATTTGTAGTCGACGAACATGCGCAGGTAGCCTACTTTTTGAAGGGATCAGTTTAGCAATAAGATTAACACATAATGGTTGATTATCTTCATGACAAATTAAAAATAAATATATTTTTTTACCATTAAATGTCTTTACTACTAGGCCCATAAAAAAATGTTGGTCCCGTGAAAAAAAGAGAAGCCCACCCCGAATGTCACGGTATAATTCCCACTCTGCCCCTATGTCTACCATGGAGGCAACCTGACTTTTTAAATCAACCCAGCTCAACTAACTAATGCATAACCTCTGCTCTGAACTGTCTATCCTGTCTATTGGTCTTGTCTGTGTAAAGTTATTTTCAGGAATATGTTGTCCATGGAAAACTAAGAGGGGGTTGTTTCAAGAGCAGCAGATTTCAAAAGATCTCTTTACAAACTCTCAGAGAGTATAAAAAGTTTATGCTGGCCTTGTTGAGTTGGCTGACATGTGTAGTGCCCACGGGGACTGATTCCCCGAGAATTACACCAAAGTCACATTTTCAACCCTGAATCCAGCCACCCGCATCACAGAGCTCCTGCTGTTCACAATCAGGAGCGTGTAAAACCAGGAAAAGCTTTGATCTGTATGTTCTCTCTCTCCTCTCTTCTCCCTCTCCTCTCTCTCAATGTCTTTCTCTCTTCTTTCTCATCTTCAATATCAAACCACAACATAGCACTCATTGGTCAGACATAAGTGATAGTGATCTGTTGTCTGACCTTGGCTGGGGAATGTTTCATTTTCTACAGATACTAGATAGTGTAGAAAACATTGTTCAGCTTGCTTTGGCTGTTTAGCTGTCACATCAACATCACAATGATTTGAGTCCATTAGTCCTATTTTCTGTTGGCCTATGATCACTGATCAGAATTTTTATGGAATTTATTGCAAGCAACAAATCTCAGTCCAACAAGACCTCTGATGTAAATTACTGCGTACATTACTGAAGGGTTGTATTCATTTGATTTAATCAGGGTCAAGGAAAGCAATTACTGGCAATTCATTCAAACCCAGTTTATCTTATTAATAAACAGAACATACGTCGTAGCTTCTGCCTCTGAGGTTGATGTTCTGTCATGACCTACATGGTCTGACAATTGGTTGCCTTTTGCACAACCATTTTGTGTGAATGTGACTGCCTGTGTGCGTTGCGATATGACTGTCTGTTGTCTTATTCCTCTGTATAAGCAGAGCATTCTTATATGGAACAGTTCAAAGTTTAGTATTTCAAAGCAGCTTCCTTTTGAAGGGTAGGAGAATCACTGAATTATGCATCAGCTGTTTAGAGCAAGCCTGAGCAGACTGGCTTCAACCAGGGGGGGAGACGAACTGAGGCTTCAAAAATCAGTCAGCTAATGAAAATAACTGGTTTTTCTGCCGCTCTATCTCTCTTGCTCCTGCCTGCCTGCCTGCCTGCCTGCCTGCCTGCCTGCTTGCCCACCCCCTCCCTGCCTCTCTCTCTCTCTCTCTCTCTCTTCCTCTCTCTTTATCCCTGCCTCTCTTTCTATTTCTCTCTTGCTTTCTCCCCCTCTCTCCCCTTTCTCTCCCCTTTCTCTCTCTCTCTCTCTCTCTCTCTCTCTCTCTCTCTCTCTCTCTCTGTGTCTCTCTCTCTCTCTCTCTCTGTGTCCCTCTCTCTCTGTCTCTTTTTCTATATCGCTATCTTTCTATATCCCACTCTCTTTCTTTCTCTCTCTCTCTCTAGTTTGCACTTTTCCCATCTCTCAAACCCCTCTCCCTCTCTCCCCCTTTCTCTCTCCTTCTCCTTCTCTCTCTCACTCTCTTTCTCTTTTTCCATCTCCCTATACCCTGTCTCTCTTTCTATATCCCTCTTGCTCTCGCTCGCTTGCTCTCTCACTCTCGCCCCTCGCCCTTTCTCACTCTCTCTCTGTGTGTCTCTCTCTCTTTATTTCTCTCTCTCTCTCTCTCTCTCTCTCTCTCTCTCGCTCTCTCTCTATCTCTATCCCTGTCTCTCTTTCTATATCCCTCTTTCACTCTCTCTCTCTTGCTCTCTCTCTGTCTCTCTTTCTACATCCCTATATCTCTCTCTCTAATGGGCTTTATTGGCATTGGAAACATATGTTTACATTTGCCAAAGCAAGTGAAAAAGATAATGAACAAAAGTGAAATAAACAATACAAAATGAACAGTAAACATTAAACTCACAAAAGTTCCAAAATATTTAAGACATTTCAAATGTCATATTATGTCTATATACAGTGTTGTAATGATGTGCAAATAGTTAAAATAAATAATCATAAATATAGGTTGTATTTACAATGGTGTTTGTTCTTCACTGGTTGCCCTTTCCAAATCTTGCTGCTGTTATTGCACACTTTGGTATTTCACCAAAGTTTATCAAAATTAGATTTGTTTTCAAATTCTTTGAGGGTCTGTGTAATCTGAGGGAAATATGTGTCTCTAATATGGAAATGGCAGGAGGTTAAGAAGTACAGCTCAGTTTTCACCTCATTTTGTGGACAGTGTGCACATAGCCTGTCTTCTCTTGAGAGCCAGGTCCGCTTCGGCGGCCTTTCTCAATAGCAAGGCTATGCACACGGAGTCTGTACATAGTCAAAGCTTTCCTTATGTTTGGGTCAGTCACTGTGGTCAGGTATTATGCCACTGTGTACTCTCTGTTTAGTGCCAAATAGCATTTTTTGTAAATGATTTTCAATGTGTCAAGTAATTATCTTTTTGTTTTCTCATGATTTGGTTGGGTCTACTTGTGTTGCTGTCCTGGGGCTCTGTTGGGTCTGTTTGTGTTTGTTCTCTCTCTCTCTCTCTCTCTCTCTCTCTCTCTCTCTCCCTCTCTCTCTCTCTCTCTCTCTCTCTCTCTCTCTCTCTCTCTCTCTCTCTCTCTCTCTCTCTCTCCCTCTCTCCCTCTCTCTCTCTCTCTCTCTCTCTCTCCCCTCTCTCTCTCTCTCTCTCTCTCTCTCTCTCTCTCTCTCTCTCTCTCTCTCTCTCTCCTCCTAGCTGAAATATGCCAGGGGTTTCTGCTTCTGCTTTCCATCTATCTGAATGTATCTCAGCACTATGACCAGTGTTCGGTTGTACATTCTGAGTATAACTTCATCCAATAAGTATGTGTGTGCACATGCATATGTGCAGACATCAAGCTCACCTTTGATCGAACTGACCCATGAGCTGTAAAGGAGTAGATTAAGACAGAAATAAGGTTATGATGAGTGACCTGTTAGGTGACACCTGAGGCAATCTCATTAAATTATGTGAATTTAAAAACCATCCGGATTGCCCTGCAACACCCTGCAGCACCTCTCCCTGGTGGACTTTTGGTATTACAGAGGATCCATCAGTGATACCGCCCAAATATACAGAGATATCCTCAGCAATGTGTTCCTTAAGCCAGTCTACTGAAATATATCTTTCATTAGGGATGAATAAAATGTCAATCATTGCCAAGCCCTCATCACGACATCAAAAAATATGTATTGAGCTTGGTGAAGATAAATTGATCTCTCATTAGTAAACAGACTCAGCCGTAAGTGATGGATTGGGAGTGGTTGAGAGGCCCTTAACACATACATTAGTCATTATCCGGTGGAGAGCATGCATTATCATTTTCTATTTCCACAGTTGCTTCTGCAACCACCACGGTTGGGGATGTTAGATGGAGAGGATTTGGAGGGGGGGGGGGGGGGGGGGCGCATCTCTCTCTCTCTCTCTCTCTCTCTCTCTCTTTCCCTCTTTCTCTCTCCCTCTTTCTCTCTCTCTCCCTCTTTCTCTCTCTATCTCTCTCTCTCTCTCTCTCTCTCTCTCACTCTTTCCCTCTTTCTCTCTCCCTCTTTCTCTCTCTCTCTCCCTCTTTCTCTCTCTCTCTATCTCTCTCTCTCTCTCTCTCTCTCTCTCTCTCGCTCTTTCCCTCTTTCTCTCTCTCTCTCTCCCTCTTTCTCTCTCTCTCTTGCTCTCTCTCACTCTTTCTCTCTATCTCTCTCTCTCACTCGCTCTCTCTCTCTCTCTTGCTCTCTCTAGCTCTCTCTCTCACTCTCTCACTCTCTCACTCTCTCTCTCTCTCTCTCCTTCCCTCTCTCTCTCTCTCTCTCTCTCTCTCTCTCTCTCTCTCTCTCTCTCTCTCTCTCTCTCATGATTTGGTTGGGTCTACTTGTGCTGCTGTCCTGGGGCTCTGTTGGGTCTGTTTGTGTTTGTTCTCTCTCTCTCTCTCTCTTTCTCTCTCTCTCTCTCTCTTGCTCTTTCCCTCTTTCTCTCTCTCCCTCTTTCTCTTTCTCTCTCTCTCCCTCTTTCTCTCTCTCTCTCTCCCTCTTTCTCTCTCTCTCTCTCCCTCTTTCTCTCTCTCTCTCCCTCTTTCTCTCTCTCTCTCCCTCTTTCTCTCTCTCTCTCTTGCTCAATCTTTCTTTCGCTCTCCCTCTTTCTCTCTCTCTCTCTCTTGTGTTTTTTAATGCTCTCTGTTCTGAAGGGGTGAGAAAATTAGAAAACATGGGAGGGAGGAGGATACAGTTCCTGTGTGTGAAAGGCCTTTCTCACCATTAAGTGCTTTTCTCCTCCCGATGCCTACACCTCTTTGATCTGCTCAGCCACTGTACCTATCTACTCACTAGCAATGGGGATCGATGGAACGATGGAACAGGAAAGAGAAGGCAAGAGTGGATCTCAGGTAGTCAGACTCCCCCCCCCCCCTACCTCATCGTATCTTGATCTTCACATCTTGCTATTTCAATTTGGATGATTCAGGGGTGTCAAGAAGAGTGTTGAGATGGAGAGAGAGAGAGAGAGAGGGGGGGGGGGGGGGGGGGGGACCACATAGACCAGTGTAATTGGTAACCATTAACCCAGATCCAACTAAGCAGCCACACACTACCACACCACTGTATAATTCCTATACTTTTTCAATATACACTACATGACCAAAAGTGCTCATCGAACACTCATTCTAAAATGAGTTGGTCCCCCCTTTGCTACTATATCAGCTATATCACTAGATGTTGGAAAATTGCTGCGGGGACTTGCTCCATTCAGCCACAAGAGCATTAGTGAGTCCGGGCACTGATGTTGGGCAATTAGGCCTGGCTCATAGTCTGCGTTCCAATTCATCCCAAAGGTGTTCACTGGAGTTGAGGTCAGGGCTCTGTGCAGGCCAGTCAAGTTCTTCCACACTGATCTCGACAAACAATTTCTGTATGGACCTCTCTTTGTGCACGTGGGCATTGTCATACTGAAACAGGAAAGCGCCTTCCCAAAACTGTTGCCACAAAGTTGGAAGCACATAATCGTCTAGAATGTCATTGTATGTTGTAGCATTAAGATTTCCCTACTGGAACTAAGGGGCTTAGCCCGAACCATAAAAAACAGCCACAGAATATTATTCCTCCTCTATCAAACTGTACAGTTGGCACTGTGCATTGGGGCAGGTAGCGTTCTCCTGGCATCTGCCAGTCCCAGATTCATCCGTCAAACTGCCAGGTTGTGAAGCTTGATTCATCACTCCAGAGAACGCGTTTCCATTGCTCCAGAGTCCAATGGCGGTGAGCTTTACTCCACTCCAGCCGATGCTTGGCATTGCACATGGTGGTTTTAGGCTTGTGTGTGGTTGTTCGGCCTTAGAAACCCATTTCATGAAGCCCCCGACAAACAGTTGTTGTGCTGATGTTGCTTCCAGGGTCAGTTTGGAACTCGGTAGTGAGTGTTGCAACCGAGGACAGACGATTTTATACGCTGCGCGTTTCAGCACTCGGCGGTCCCGTTATGTGAGCTTGTGTGGCCTACCAATTTGTGGCCGAGCCGTTGTTGTTCCTATGTGTTTCCACTTCACAATAACAGCCCTTACAGTTGACCGGGGTAGCTAGCAGGGCAGAAATCTAACGAATTTACTTGTTGGAAAGGTTGCATCCTATGACGGTGCCACGCTGAAAGTCACTGAGCTCTTCAGTATGGGCATTCTACTGCCAATGTTTGTCTATGAAGATTGCATGGCTGTGTACTCGATTTTATACACCTGTCAGGAACAACGGGTGTGGCTGAAATGGCCAAATCCACTAATTTGAAGGGGTGTCCACATACTTTTGTATATATAGTGTATAATCTAATCAAAAACCTTTATTTGACTTATTTTGCAAAACATATGTTAGTGCTATATGCTTTGTCTTCACCGTCTCTGTTTCTGCAGTTTAAAAGCCTTTAAGCATCACTGACCTAAAGAATGACTGTTAAACAAGCAAATCCATTGAAAAGGTCAGTTGCTATTGACCATCCTCAGCGCTGACCTTTCACTGTGCGGCTGAGCAGTTTGCAAGATGGAAACATCAGCCCAGATTTCAGATGACTGACACTCACCACTCAGACCACTAATACAACTCCACCGGTCGCTATTCTCCGTGACTGTTCAATAATACCTCCTCTTCAACTACGTTTGCATAAATCCAAGTGGTTAGAGGGGGCCTGATTGGTCTTTGCTTCACTCTTCATTGCCGACTCTTTGAGCTGTAACTGCAGTAACGAGTGCTTCAGACGACGCACAATGATTGGTGATATGAGAAAGGATAAAGAGAATGAAAGAGTGAGTAACACTAAAAGAGAGACAGAGGTGGCAGAGATCTAAGAGCCTGTGTTAGAAAAGGGAGGATGATGAAGGAATGGAGTGATGGGGGGGGGGGGGGCATAGCTAATAAGATGGCAGTCATCTGGTAGCTGCTTTCAGGGCTTTACTCTGAATGTACTTGAACACTTGTTTTGTCATGCTGTGGGGATAATAACATGTAGGGAATACCATGCAGCGGAGGACTTCTCAGCTAATCGACTGGTCTCTATTGCTTTAATAAACCTTATTTTATGTATTTTACAGCATTGATTAAAGTAGTAGCAGCAGGATCTACATGTACTGTATGTGATTTTTAATGCTAACATTTTACAAAATAACATAAGAATGATTGCATGAGCTTGGAGTGCAATTTATAGGACTATACTGTAATGACATGTATTGCTTGTATTCAGTCCACCATTTAATGTTGCAGCAATGCTATAGCCTACTCTATTTGACAGGCAGGATGTGCAGTCCTTGGCATCTTCCCTTTACCATGCCATTGCATGCTGTCAGGGGCAATAGTCTTAAGCCAATCGGATGCAAATAACCCTCCTCCCACCTCCTGCCGCTTCTGACTCCCCTCCTGAACCCGGCCTTACCCAATAAGAGCTGGTGTCACGGCAAGCTCTCACCCGTGGCCAGTCGTGCCAACGGCAATCATCTGAGCTAATCAGAAATGGACTGACCCAGCGCTGACCTGGCCTTGGAGAACTGACAGTCTGAGAAGCGCTGTTGCGTACAGTGAGCTCAAGACATATCTAATCCTTTTGTTTTATCTCATTACCTACCTGACCCTTTTGAGAGAATGGCCTGAGGAGAGTGATCTGTCTGTCCTCCTGATGGGGACAAGTGCCTCTCCTGGGCTGGCTCTATTATCCCTAGATGTACTCTGCATTTCTACAGTTTTTTTTCTTTTTCTCGTGCATAGGGCAATTACAGTGACCGTATTACCGCCACACCAGCAGTCATGTGTCATGACCGCAGTCAAATTCCATGTGACCGTTTAGTCACGGTAACTAGGTTTCTCCAAGCTCTGATGGTCATTAGTGGCCTACCAGACTTGTTAACTGTCTGGTACTCAGCACTCTATTGTCCCTCTAACCACTCTGACATCAATGCAAATGTAATCGAAATATCAAATCAAAAACTTCATGAGAGCCCAGGAGCTCATGTTGCCCAACAATTCTATAGGCTTTGCAATTGCGTGATAAAACAGAGTTTTGATGGCCTTCATTAAAAATAGGAGAATCCCATCAGCTTTCTATATGCTAGGCCGGTTAAGGTATATTTATTTTAAAATGTTTCTAACATTAAGCACATTGCTTGTCTTTACAACAGGAGTATAGCCCATCAAGCTGGTATGAAAATGAACCACAGGAAAAGAGTCCTCCATTCGCTATTTAAATGCATAGGTAACATATATTTTTTTCCCTGCCCCTGTTCCGAGACAGGTGCATTCTAAATTAAAACTAATTTCACATATATATTATTTAGTATATGTAAAGACAAGATTAAATCAAGAATGGTCTGATGGTTGAAATATATTTATTTCTTGTGAGTGATGCCCAGCTTGTGAGCAGTACAGCAAGAAACAGCGCATGCCTTATTTTGGTGACTTTTTCAAATGATAGTCACACACCTCATGTAGCCTAGCCCATAGGCCTATATGTTTTGATAAGGTTTGTATCACACCTCATGTAGCCTAGCCCATAGGCCTATATGTTTTTATAAGGTTTGTATCACACCTCATGTAGCCTAGCCCATAGGCCTATATGTTTTGATAGGTTTGTATCACAACTAAAGTGGCCAAATATCTTCTTAAAACGAAGCACATTGATCTGCTTTACAACAGGTGTAGAGCCTGACTGGCACACATACAGTACGCTGCGCTTGAGTTTCAAGTTTGGGGAAGATCATTTTCACCATAAAAATGCACTTTTATAATATAGTATTACATGCATAATCGCATTTGTGGCCACTTTTGAGAATGGTGTTTTCCCACTAACTGATTGCATATTGGGAGCATTTGTGCTTATAACCTACTGGTGTGTGTGCTTTGCTGCACTTATCTGAAGAAATAGCCTAATAGTTCATCAACATTTGAATCTAAACGTTCTGACCTGTTGCATCAGCCTCATTGCTTTTAAACATTTTTTTGATGCGAGTGGTTGCATCAATTTGGGATCTATCGCGTCCCACAACTTTCCCAGACTCTGTTTGTAATATTTATTTCTCGCACAGAAGGACAAGTTAACCAAAATAATAAGTCAACTTTTGAACTATGTGGGATAGTAGATTGACATAGGCTAGTGGTTTTGCTGTTTGTTAGGCCTACTCATCTTGTTGACTAACGAAAAGTAAATGTGGACAGTTCTTGTAATATCTTCAGTATGCTCCTCGGAAATTGATAAGAAGGACATGTAGAGTTGTGTCCCCGATGTGTCTGTCTTCACTTGTAGCCTACTTCAGAGCTGAGATAGATGCCTGTGAGAAGAATGGGATTTTTATTTCTATGTTTTATTTAACCTTTATTTAACTAGGCAAGTCAGTTAAGAACAAATTAGTATTTACAATGACGGCCTACACCGGCCAAACCCGGACGACGCTGGGCCAATTGTGCGCCGCCCTATGGGACTCCCAATCACGGCCGGTTGGGATCAAATGGCAGGCATTGGCTAGTAAGAATTGAAATATCTGGGACAGCCATGTGAGTGAGCGGAGCTTCAGAACACGCAGACAGAAGAAGGGAATTATAATTATTATATAGGAGGGGCATGCCACCGGGAAATTTGAGGCATTATCAAGTTGTGAATGAGAGACTGATGAAGTGTGTGCAGTCTGTGCAAGAAACAAGCAGAGCTCATGCCTTTCATGGGAGACCGTGCTTCTACACCTGCATTGCTTGCTGTTTGGGGTTTTAGGCTGGGTTTCTGTACAGCACTTTGAGATATCAGCTGATGTACGAAGGGCTATATAAATACATTTGATTTGATTTGATGTGACTTTTTCAAATCATCAATCATGCAGAATGTATTCAAAATCCAAACATATAGCTCAATGTTTGTATCACAACTAAAGTTGCATAAATAACTCTAAATTAAGCATATAGGAGGACCTTTCTTTGTCAGCTCAACAGAGAAGAGTCGCATGCACTCCCTCAGAAATCGTTGGGAGAAAACATCCTTTCTGTTTTATTTAGGTTCAATTGTATTCTTCATACTATAAAATAATGCCACGGAATTCTAAGAAAATCTTGTATGCTAAATGAACTAGTGTAACCCACAGCCATATGGCATATCCAGATCAGGACCTCACATAAGGACAACTCAGAGTATGCTATTCTGTTCTTCTGAAATAGACTACATTTTATTCATATCATGTTTCTTTAGACCTGTCTAAAATAAATATTGGATATATTGTGATGGTGTAGGCTATATTACATGGATTTATTAGATATTTTAACATGTAGAAGCTCTGACGAAGGTCGTGAGGCCGATGCATACGCTTATTAAAGATCAGTGATACTATCAAGAGCAGTGTGAGGTTTCCTTTTTCCTTCATCTTGTTCAACTGTTACCATGCACCTGCAAAAAAGATTGCTCAGATGTGAATTTTGAAAATGTAGCTGTTCAAAAGGTCTGTACCAGTGGCTTGTGGGCTATGCACGGAAGCCAGGAAACGCTAAATGTGTTCATGTTATTTAACGGTCAATTACCATGAGACCAGCAGTTATTTGCTTGACAATCACCAGCTGACAAAATTTCATGACCGCCACAGCCCTACTTGTGCCAAAGGGGCTTGTTCTTTTGGTTGATTTGTCATTGATTTACACCAATGACATTAGCATCAGAAAAAAATATAGAAATACAATACAACGTCTAGCTAATGTCTGGTTGAAATGGTGAGCAGGCTGTTCTTTGGAGAAGGGTTTTTTCTTTTTAAATAAAAGGAGTCTTGTGTTCATCTTAAACCCACAGGAGACCAGTGGACCAAGGTCATCACATCCTCTGAAAGCTTTTCTCCATTTATAGTGAGGACTTTACAGCTTTCTGCAACCATCAGCCGTCATTTCTCCCAGCCTCAATGCACATGGACAATCCAACCACTTACTGACCATCATTCTGTTTCTGACTGCACTGCAGTGGAGGACGATGATTGCAGTGGCTAAGAGAGAGACAGGGCTCGGCTTTTAGGGTTGAGGGATTCAGAAAAAGGTTGTGTTATTGGTATTCACCTTTTAATGTCATCGCTGGCCTTTCAGCAGCTTCCCATTTGCTATTTCCTATTTACTGTATACCTGCCGCTCAACGAAAAGGACTCTGAATCATAAGTAAATGGTTGCCATGGCACTCGCTGTGGGAAAAGTCAAAGCTCCTTCTCATACCTACTGAGAAATATGGATGAAGGAGTCGGTGACGCAGTCTGTGTTTTGGAGTGATGGGTTTGGAAATTAACACGATTTAAAGACCCTGGAATGCTGTCCTCTGGCCAAACGCCCTCTGGCCAAAGATATTTTACCACTGATTTATATAATGTTAATCACTATGGTAATGTATAACATAAGTTTATCTTTAATGTCAGTACGAAGTTGCCAAAAGTATTCCACCTATCCTCAACTTCCTTTGCATACCAACACATATTTGACCACAGAATTCGTTCATGGAATGATGGGGATTTGTATAGAAATTATTTGGGCATATGCATGTTGATTTGATGAACAATTAGGTTTGTTTTAGGAACAAAATAAACTTTTGCCATTTTTGTTGAAATCCTTTTCAGGAGTCTCACTCAAAAAACCTTCCTTGTTCATTGTTCATTGCTGATTCATTTGAGATCGTTACCCATTCTCAAAGTACCATCTTTTATCCATAGTGTTCCCCAAACAAAAGTGGCTGAATATCTTCTTCTCCCAAACAAATTTCCACAGATTGTCTTTTCTTAACATGTGGAAGAAACAGTTCTGCCGAGCCTAGTCTAGCAGGATAACAAAGGAGAAAATAAAAAGAAACCAGACAAAAGTCACAGCTTGCCTACACAACACAGTGCCAAGTAAGATGTAAGATGTCTCCCATTTCAATGACATGAAAGGCCACAGGCAGCCAGCTCCAAATTTAAGAGCCAATGTTTGCTTTTATTTTATAAGAGAAAATTGGTGAAAGGCCACTGAATGGAAGCTACCTAACCACGGGGGAGGGAAGGAGAAGAGGAGAGATGTTTATTCTACATCATTTATATACAGTAGGCCTTCACTTATGCTGGAAAACCTGTCGTCTCTGCATCTCTGAATCATGAATTATCTAGCTGGAAATTCCTTGAATTCCAGTCAGTCCGTGTGATATCTTTATGTTAAATGGGAAGGCACTGAGGTGAGTTCCAAGTCCCTCTTCAAGACATTGAGGATATTCTGTGTAATTGGGGGAACCTGTACAATTATTAGCATCAGTTTCCACTTGGCTTAGTAAGGGCTTGTGTCAGAGAAAAGACCTCACAGACGTGTTCATGTATTTCATCCCCATCTCTCTGAATATCTGAAGTAAATCCAAGGAGACACAGGATAGAGCTCATTAGACTATAATCTGTAGGAAATCCTGCTTTGTCTTGTTTTAAAAGCTGCTCAAAAAGAAGTAGGGATGCAGGTGTATGTCTGCTAAATGAATCAATGGCAATGTGTCGCTTTGATCAACTCTTCTGGTCCTTATAGTCTTGTAAGGGAAATGCTAAATGTTGTTTCATTAAGTCCATTGATTGTAGCTGTGATTTAGATGGTTGATATGCTTTGATCATGTTGTATTTGTGTCCAAATGAGCAAGTGTTAGCCTAAACCCAAGTATTCTTACTTTGCTATCAAAAGACATGAAGACACAACAGGACTTTAAAAGAGAGTCAAAGGAGTATCCTTTTGCTGTTGATACCCAAACTTTTCTTAGCTAAGAATTAATGGAATATCAAATGACACTACCCAGTCAGTTTCCACTGGGAGACACTTTAATAAATGATCATAGGAAGCCCACTTTAATGTAGATTAATGTTACCTTAAACATGGGGGGAATGCCTATCCCTGTTCAGGACAGATCTTTCGTCTCGCCGACTGAGTAGTGATTAATTCAGCCATCCAAGCTCGTTAAAAACATTTTAAAGTCACAAACTTCATTTAGGTTTAATAATGAAACACTATTTTTCTCCCTCTGTGTGATTGCTGCTGCTCTTACTTCTTTCATGTCTGAGCTCTGTTTGATTGACCTGTTCCCACTGTGGTAAACTGAGTTGGGCTGACCAGCTATGGCGTTCCTCTGAACCTGTCAAGGTGGGCCATTAACCAGCTGTCTCCATTGCTTTTAGCAAGTCATTAGACATTCTCTCCAGTGTAGACCTCCAGGGGCATTTAGTCACAGGGCAGCTGAAACATGAAGGTAAAGTCAGTCAGTGATGCCACAAACCCATTTACCTTCATGTTTCAGCTTCCCTGAGACATTTTTAAGATGAGTTACTGCAAATTACTGACTATGAGTCAGTGATTGAGTTGGTGATGATGACAACTAATGACTTTGTGTAAGAAGTCATGGAAAATAATGACGCATGTCAAGTATCTAAATCTCTGTTTTAATTGTTTCCCTCTCAGACAATGTTAATAAAATGCATAATATGTTTTATTTGAAAATGATCTTAAGTTGTTTTGTTATGAGGGAAATGAAGAACAAAGGATGAATTTCCACTATGATATGTTTGACTTGTTGACCTAAACGATGCAATCCCACACCTGTTTACCAGAATTGCACGAAGCATCACAAAGGTGGGATTGACAAAGTATAGAGAGATCCTCATGGGAAGTGTGTAGAGGAATAGAGGGGATCATGATATACTGGAGAGATTGACTTGATTTAGTAGTCTGATAAGAAATATGTCATTTAAACAAATGTACAGTACATCATTGTAACTGTTGGTTGGACATTGTGATGATTGAAACAACAGAGTTGCTCACCGTTACTCATTTGCTTATTCTCAGAAGTTTTGAGATGACTTACCTTTTCTTTCAAAATCAATCAGCATTGCACTGATCAGTAAGATAATTCAACAGCCAAGGCACGTAGGGGTACACTGAAATACATGGCACTAAGATGAAATTCTCAAAAGCATAGGTGTAGTTTATTATGGTAGGTACACTAAAGGCCTTAGGGCTAAGTTTCCAGCCTTGTAGTTAGAAGGATATTATTGGCAGCCATGTTCAGACAGCCTCAACAGAATGAAAACGACTTGTTTCGATCAGCGCTGTTAATATAACATGTTTCCTCATAATTGGGCAGGGAGTTGAGGTCTGTTGGGTGGGAATGCGTATTTTGAATATGACCTAACAGAGGAAGGGTGGGCACTGGGTGTTGTAAAGGGGTGGGTTGCAGGCCTCAGTGTCTCACCCTGGAGGCTGGCCAGATTTGCCAAGTAATTGATCCAAACAATCTCTAAATATGACCATTGAGAGAGACATAGGAGTGAAAGATTTCCCAAGTCCTTGCAAAGTACAAAACATTAAGAACACCTTCCTAATATTGAGTTGAACCCCCCCCCCCCCCCCCCCCCCCCGCCCACCACAATGCTTCCCACAGCTGTTCCAATTTGGCTGGATGTCCTTTGGGTGGTGGAACATTCAGGATACACACGGGAAACTGTTAAGGGTGAAACCCAGCAGCGTTGTAGTTCTTGACACAAATCGGTGTGCCTGGCATCTACTGCCATGCCCCATTCAAATGCGCTTAAATGTTTTGTCTTGCCCATTCACCCTCTGAATGGCACACACACACAATCCATGTCTCAATTGTCTCAAGGCTTAAAAATCTTCTTAAGAGATAATAGCTTTCACCTGGTCAGTCTATGTCATAGTGTCTGTACACTCAGTGTACATGTCCTAGGTGAACTTTTCTAGGCACAGTTCTATCACAGAGGTGAGTGTAATCTTATGCAGGGTTGTCTGCACCATTGCTCTCTCAGGTTTTACTCCTACACACACAAGGGAGGAATAGGTAGAATCAAAGATCAAGGATTCTACCCACTCAAAAGGAAATTGAAAATTGAAGTACAAAGAGAAGCAAAAAATGTAGTGGAACGTACAATACAATCCAGTGAAATAACTATATATTATCTCTGGGAAACAATTTTGTCGTTGAAATTACCGCAGGAAAGTAAGGTTCACTCAATGGGTGTAGGCTTTGACAGACTGCATACAGAGTAACATTTACCATTCAAAATGAGAAAGTACTGTCAATGTTTATTCTCCACTAACATCAGGGACATGTTTATATGGAGCCCCCTAGGGGTCAGGGTGGAGGGGAAAAAAACAACCAGGTGAATCCCTTCCCTCAGTTGTTTTAATCCATTCTATCAGATTTGTTATTCCTTTCCTCTTCTCCTTATGCAGGCTACCATGATGGTCCCACTTGGGGATAACATATTGTAGCCTAAATGCAATTATAGTCAATTAGGCTAATTCATTTCAGTAGCCTGAAAAGGCAGGAGCCTCACCAGCAGTCAGAACTGAATGACGCATGTTCAGGATCACAACCCAGCGACCCAGTGTTTAACCCCTCGTGCATAATGTTTGGGACTTATACGTCCAGTAAAACATGGTGCAGCCAAGTGCCTGAATGTGTTCATGGTGTTTACAATTGTGCATGTGACTCACCAGGGGCAGAAAAGAACTGCATGCAAATGTATTGTGCATAATTTCCAAGAGGCTTCAGTGTTAACAGGTGCAATTCTGCGCTCTCATCCCTGCGCTAAGTAGGTGAACATCTTGTGTGATGTGACGTAGCCAACCAAGCACAGATAGATTATTTGTAAATGGCCCTGGCTTCATGTTCATAACTAAAACTGGTAGCTCTTTGCATTGTTGCGATGACAATACGTTCAACCCGAAATTGGTTAATTGCCAGGCTAGGGTAGGTAGCTAAAGAACTCTTGCGGAATGTAGAGAACAGCTATGGTCATGAAGCAGAGCCAGAAGAGTGGTTTTCCATGCCCGTTACCTGTTATTTGTCCTTATGATTCGGAGGCATGTGAAAACACTGAATCTGGTAATTAGCAATTTTTTATTTTACCTTTATTTTACTAGGCAAGTCAGTTTAGAATAAATTCTTATTTTCAATGACGGCCTAGGAACAGTGGGTTAACTGCCTGTTCAGGGGCAGAATGACAGATTTGTACCTTGTCAGCTCGGGGATTTGAACCACTAGGCTACCCTATTGAATGGTCAGTGATTGTCACCATTTCAAGCATGTAATTAATTAAATAGAATTACATTTAGGCTGCACTATGTCATCGTCCAAGTAGGACCATTATGGTAGCCTACATAAGGAGAAGAGGGAATTAATAAAAAATCTGAGAGAATTAATGAAAAAACAGAGAAGGAATAACAAATCAGAGGGAATGGATTAGCCTGGTAGTTGTTGTTTTTTTAACCATGAGGTGCTCCGTATGTTTCATAAGTATTTAAGAGTGTTGGAGTAAGAATACCTGTCTGTAACATTTGGAAAGAGGTTCTGGTGAATGCAAAACAGTTGTCTTTTAGACAGAGGCAATGCAGACACTGGATCTGAGTTGATGCTGTCCATGGTGCTGAAACTGTGTGCCTCAATAATGGGAGAAAGTCCCTGTTAGCATAAGATTAGGTTAAATTAAATTGTCAATGGCATCCTTACCTATTGTCATTTCCCCATGAGGATACAGACAAACATCAACATATGGGATTTCTTTTTGTTATGTAGCTTTTGATAATTAGCAATGTAGATGTGTACACGCCAGTGCTTAAATACTCTTGAGACGGAGATAATTGTTAGAAAAACTGTTACAGCATTCTACTTCATAAATAATTAGCAAACTGCTTTTGCTGTTATTGAGAGCTACAATATATGCATAACTTGTCGAGGGTTGTTGAAAATGCCCAAGATTCTTACGCACTTTCTGCTGCTGTACTTTCAGTGCTCAAGGCTGTTCTACTCCAAGGCTGTAGCAAACACAGTGGGGGCATCATGTCAGCCATTCTATGTCTGTGAAAGGAGAGAGATAGCTTTGTCAAAACAGTGTAAGCATTTAAAATTGTGTACTTTTGTTCATGGTCAAATGCCACACTCTCCAGTTGACTTAGCTAATTCCATTCCCCCTCCGAAAATGTCCTGCCCTGACATAGCAGTTAGGAAGATGCAGAGGAGTTAGTTAAGAAAACACAAGACAGAACATAATAACATTAAAATGAAGATGTATTTTAGTCAGACACCCCAGTCAGTGGGTGTCATTGATGTCTGTCATTAATAAAGTATAAAGATAATTATATGTTTTTGGCCTAATCAATGGTTCAACGAGTCATCTTTATTTAAACAAATTACTATTAAAAGATAGCTGAGCCTTTGAAAATGTTTTTGTTCTTAAAAGTTTAAATGAAGCATTAAATAAATAACTCTATTTTATTGACTTGTTGAAGCAGTTTGAGAGCTGGATCTGTGAATGGAATGCAGATTGGGGCCGGGAGCTGGGAAATTGTTAATCCGAGTTGCCATGGTGATTGGAGCTGGGTGCAGAATGCCTGAGGAGAGAGGTGAACCCCAGGGGCAGGGGGAGGAGGAGGGGACAGGAGGAAGAGAAGGAGGAGGAGGAAGGATGGAGCCTATTGACACCAACTACTGGCAGCACCGATTGAGAAATACTACTGTACCTGTCTCACATACCAAATATTAACTGCCTGGGTTAGACTGGGAATTGTTTTTAAGCATACAAAAGTAGAGGACCACATTTAATCAACTTTAAACGATAGCCTAAATATTATTTTTGTACGTATCCGTTGTAGCTAATGGTGTTCATATATAAAGGGTAAAATGTAGAATCTCTTCAGAATACAAGTCCACTGCAGACCCCGTACATTACTATGATTGGAATAACTAACTTCATTAAACAGCTCCATTTATGACTCACTCTAGATTTTCATCAAGTTCACCAAAAAATGTACTCAACTGTTACTTCTAAGGGAGGCTGATTTCTATGGTGAAACATAAGCTACCTGATGATTATGCTAGGCTTACAAACAAACATGTATCGCAGCATCAGAACTGATAATTGATTCAGAAGCCTTTCTTTTCTGAACTATAAATCAATGTATCAAACCCTTCGCTCCATTGTCTCTTTGTTCCCTTTGAGTCCACTTTATGGTCAGACCATCGCTCCTCAGAAAGTAGTCAAATGGACGAATCAAAGAAACTCTGAAGTCTTTTAAGATTGTTCTTTGCATCACAAAATATTTGTCCATTGGCAAATGTTGTGCACACATCCACTCAGTCTGGCTTTGAGGTTTAGGTGAACACTCTATCATATCGTGTCTTCATTGCAATGTCTGGCCATAGAGTTCTTACTAAATGAGTAGTGGCTATGTCATAGACCCTCAAAGTTCCAGAATGGGGTGAAAATGGCAGCCATTGTGGTCAGGGAGGAATCCAAACCAGTCTAATTTAGTCCAGTGGCTTAACCTAAAATGCGATGATAATTATGGACTTTGCGATAAAGGAACCACATTTCACACACAGCTAGGACAAGTCCTTAGAAGTGTTTTTAGCTATAGTGCCATCACAGATGTTTTTTATTACCCCCATGTCACATGGCCTTATTTCCATAAATAACAGGTACACACAGCCCAATGATGGCTTAACATTTTTGAGGGGGTCCACCATTTTTTCCTTTAGTGGCTGGACTAAATTGGATGGTTGGCAGTAGAGGAACTGGTGATGCATTTCCTGTGTTTACTTATGCAGGAAAATAAAAGTAAGGCATGTGATATATGTGTAATGTAATTATTTTCAACCTAAAATGTAGTCACGTAATTATAAATACAGTTTACACAGGTTTTATAAAAATGTTCTGATAAATAGCCTCTAGAATATATGTCAACCGACCATGAATGTCTGCATGTTTGTTTTCTAGGAAAGCTGTGAGTGTTATAATATGATACAATATCAGTACCAATTGCATCAACTGATTTCAGCCAGTGTATGGCTGTGCATTGACTGCATTGTTTGTATGGAATTTTGGCAAAAAATATTGGAATAATTCCACTTAAACTGGCTGGCTAGCTGGCTCACAAACATACTGTGCAGATAATCTTCAAATTAATTTTTTGACACAATATCTTATCACAGCACTTGCTGACCGCTGGCTTACCAACTCCCTTAACAAAATGGCTGACCAAGTATACTGTCATAAAAATGTGCATAGCCATTCTAGTATTCTAATTCCTGATTCCTGTCTCTGTAGCAATAGCTGTGAAGTTGGTCCACGGAAGGAGTCTCTTTATTAAAGTTGATGGACAGGTTTCCAGAGCGACACCTCATTACAGCTCTCCAGACAAATCTCACCCAGGAAGATTTATAGTGACGGGCCTTACTGAGACTCAAATCTGACAGCCATGAGTGGGTACTTTGATTGACAGCTGGGATAAAAAAAAAATATATATATACAGTATATATAGGACTACAGTATTCTGCTATAGGTCACTTAATAACCTTAGTAGCCCTTTCCTGCAGTCAAATGACCCAGTGGCCTCATGGGTGGAACTTCATTCATATTTTTCATAATTTCATAATGAATAAACATGATTGTTTTTCAAACACAGAAAATCCGGTGTTTCTATGTCAAACAGTTTTGTTATATTTCAGTCTTCTGTGATGTATATAATTAAGTGATAATGCCCGAGAAGCCGGTGTTTGGAGGATATACTGGCATTGGTGTTGTTAGGCCCAAGACAAAGTTGATACGTGCCAATATATCCTCCAAATACCGGCTTCGAGGGCATTATCACTTTTATACAACTGGTTACCAACATATTCAAATAATGATTTACTTTATTTTGATGAATTTATTCATACTATTTCATCCTACCACAATATATAGTCCCGACACAAATCCAGGGTTGCTACCCAAGCTGGCTGGTTGTTCATTCTATTGGTTCAGTTCCCAGAGACGTGACCCAGTTGTTCGTTCTAAATGTTCCATTGCCCTACTGGCTGGCAACGTACATATCCCATGCTAGCTAGCCAACTACGGCTAACTCACAGTCACTTCAAACAATGCAGCCAGAATAACAGCAAAGTAGCTTCATTTGTGTTTGTTTAAGCTGTTTAGTGCCCTTTATTTGTATACATCCATAACAATGAACTAATGATGCCCAATTTCGCCTTGCATAGAAAATGTGCTCTCTCGTCAGGACACTGTTGTTCAGAGGAGCTAGCCAACAACACAATAACTTCAAACTGAAGCTGGAAAGACTGCAAACTAGCTGCATTTAGTTTCGTTTGACCTGTTTTCTATAGACGTTTCTTTGTATATATCCATAAAAAGGATTCCTGATTTTTATTGGCTGAGAAAAGCTGTCTGCCTGTCTGTCTCATCCCGACTCCAAACACGTTCATTGCTATTGGACAGCTGGAGATCAATTTCAATATTGAAACAATGTTGCTAATGTCGGAGAGACAAACAGCAAAGTTTATACAGATCTCCGTTGTTGAAAACTAAATGTTAGTCTAAAAGACATGTGAGATAATGTCAAGATGCTTTTGTGGAGATCAAGTTTATAAATTGCCTGGCTGGGCTGATGAGACAGTGGATTGCACAGTCAGATGGAACAGAGTAAATAGGCATTTCAACTTCATAGCTTTAGTCGGTGGTAACTTGTGGAAAAGACACCGTCTGGAATGCAGTTTTAACCAATTACCATCCGGGATTAGACCCACCCTTTGTATAAAGTGTAATATTGGGATGCAAACTAAAAATATAATACATTTCAACTATATATCTGACATGGTACAGGTATCTTATTTTTTGTATAAGCATGTGTATAAGCATGTATAAGGTCTCTGCTTTTGTTTCAAAGTGGATTTGTTTAAGACTGCCACACCCTGATCTGTTTCACCTGTTGTTGGGAGTGTCTCCACCCCCCTCCAGGTGTCACTCATCTTCCCCAATATCCCCTGTGTATTTATACCTGTGTTCTCTGTTGGTCTGTTGCCAGTTTGTCTTGTTTGTCAAGTCAACCAGTGTTTTTCTGTCTCAGCTCCTGCTTTTCCCAGTCTCTCTTTTTCTCACCCTCCTGGTTTTGACCCTTGCCTGTCCTGACTCTTAGCCCGCCTGTTTGACCACTCTGCCTGACCCTGAGCCTGCCTGCCGATCTGTACCTTTGCCCCACCTCTGGATTATTGATCTCTGCCTACCCTGACCCTGAGCCTGCCTGGCGTCCGGTACCGTTGCCCCACCTTGGGTTACTGACCCCTGCCTGCCTTGACCTGTCTATTTCCTGCCCCTGTTGGATTATTAAACCATTGTCAATTCGATGTTGTCTGCATCTGGGTCTACCAGACTACCAAGAAACACTCTGTGTTACCCTGATTTAGCCCACTGCAGTAAAAGGCTAAGTTAAGGTAAATCATATGAAGTTAATACAGAGTAACATGATGTAAGGAATATTACCCTGATCCTCTAAAGTGTTAACTGCTGGTAATATTTTGAGGCCATTTATTTTTTTTATAGAAGTCTCCTAGGAGTATCCCACTGCTGCCACCAATTTAATGTACTGTAGGAGGGAATATTGTAAAGTCTCCTATATGCGATTTGGATATATGCAAAGTATATCAGCAAAAACTCAACTTTGATTGAATTTGACTGAATCTCCATACATGCAATTACATTTAATTGCATCAACTCATCAGCACAATGTTCAGTAAAGGTATCCGTCATCTCATACTGCATATTATCCAATGTAATGTAAAAGGCACAAATCTCAAACAAGGACGAATCCTCCTTACACATGTGTAACTTCATTACCCCCCTGTGTTACTGATGTGTGTAGTATTGATCAGCTATTCTCATTACTGCAGCTCCCTTGGTAGTGCATGGGTTCATTTGGCAGCCAGCACCATGGATACAATCAAATCTGGAAGTAGTCTAGCAGTTAAGAGTTTTGGGGCAGTATCTGAGGTTGCTGGTTCAAATCCCCAAGCCGACTAGGTGAAAAATCTGTCTGTGCCCTTGAGCCCTTAACCGTAATTGCTCCGGTAAGTTATTCTGGATAAGAGCATCTGCTAAATGACTAAAATGTGAAATGTAAATTACACCAGTAGTCTTGTTTGACTGTGCTGTTGTTTCTGTCAGTACAATTTGTCATATGCTAAGAAGTATAACTATTGTTATTTAAGTTTGACAGCACTCTAAAGACTATTGTATCGTAAGTGACTTTCGGTCACATTTTTTTTGGACAATATACGTCTAGAGAGATGTTTTTGTCCTCATCACAGTCAGAGTCATACGAAGGTTGTCAGCTCTAACAATTACTGCCAGTCATTACTCCACATCAGAAAGGAGGAGAAGAGCAGAGACATGAGGCTTAGGAAGAAGAATAAACTAGTGTTGAATCCAAACAGTCCCACACCGCCCCTCCCTCTCTTCTTCCTGACCAGAGGAGGAGTGGGTCCACAGCTCCCTTTTCTTCACTCTCATTTATTTCAATTTGTCATGCTTTGCTCTTCCCCTTTGAGAGAAGGAGCAAGGAGCGGAGAGGGATGGGGAGAGAAATTGGTATCTCCGCTCTGGTCATAATGAAACATTTAGATGCTGGTGCAGCTATGCCTCTGCATTAATGGTGCCGATGAAGGGAGATGGTTTTCGCCACCCTGCCCACTCCACCTAATAACCCTTTAATCCAGGTCAAAGTGGGATACTTCTTGATAATCAGTACTGGCACTTTCTCTCAGAGTCAGTATTATGCTAAAAGATTTCTGAGTGATACTGCAAGGTAGGTATAGGGGGTCTGACAAGACAGGAAGTCAAAAGGTCTATCTTTGACAGACATTAATATTGACTCCTGTTTAAAGTCAGAGTGGACAGTGAAATGTTGCTCTAATTGTTCTTGAGCATTGTGTAAATTTTCTGAGACTCAAACAGCTATGAATTGAGTGAAGTTACAGGAGTTGTTTTGGGTAAGAGGTTGAGTGTAGAATTTGACTCAGCCTCTATGTACAATTCAAGAAAGGCAATGACTAATTCAGTTCTTGTCTCTCTGCCTGTATTGGAGTGGACGTCGGTTTAACTTCTAAAGCATCACATCTCAAGAAATGTGGTTACATTTATGAGTTAGTAATGGTTGTCAACAGATTTCATAATAAGTTTATTTTGTGTCTGAATTGGAGCGTTTTCCAAAACAGCAGTACTCTTGTGAACGATTTTCCTCAACTTCATATTCTTTTTTCTATTTTATTTTCTTCATGTTCTGTTTCTGTGCTGTCAATGATTGTCACGCAACTTCCCTTACTCTGTAAAAGGATTTAGAGAGTTATTTGCCCACAATACCTGTCACGTTGAATTTAGTGGCTAGTGTACAGTGCAGCCTCTGGGTTTACGAACATTATTTGTCTCTGTCTGTCAAATGAATTTGACATATACTCACACATACACTAGTGACCACTGTGTGAAGATTAAGTATTAGAGAGAGTTCAGGGGAAAACATTTCCAATGACATCTGATCATTTTTTATTCCTAAATATGGTTAAACATGGTTATGGACCTAGGATTAAATACACTGGATTTGATTTATTACAGCTGTGACTCATCAAAAAAAGATGACACCAAAATCATTCAAATGAGAGGCAGAAGTGCATTTCCACAACAATAAATGTTTGAGTGAAAAGTCACATTAAATGTGGGCTTGATCCCTTAAGATAGGGCGTCTGGTGAAAAATAGCTTTTTAATGAAGGCCCTTTTAACTGCCCATATTCTTCTTTTGTCATGGCGAGACACACACTATCTATAACCTAATGGCCACAAGTAGCAAATGTCCGACATAATTCTTCACCAGCTGCCACTGTACTGTCATCTTAAGGTTGACGTTCATTAATTCCCTTTCGGAATCGATGACTTGCCTTGTAAAGGATTTGCAGTCCCAGGCATTTTTTCCACCCTCTCTTTCCAAGCTGGAGGGAGAGAAGTGCAGATGAGGGACAGTGGGCCATTCAGCCATCAGCAACAATGTCCTTTTGCGACATTGAATAGTGTTTGTGCATGGAGAATCAACCTGACGTCCCTCGACGCAGGGAGATGACTCTCCACCCTGAACTGCCTCAATGCATCATGGTCATTATTTGGATGCCTAAAGATGACTTAATCTCAGGGCAAAATGGAACCCAATCACTTCAGATTAAAATGTCATTGGAATAGATCAGCTGTAAAATGTTTGGTTTACTGTGACTTCGTGTTTTATGTTTGGACATTGGTTTGTCATTACGAAACTAAGGTTCATAAATTGAACAGGTCAATACGCTCTTGACAGGTCAACTTGGTCAGTTGCTGTAAATAGGTAGTGATAGGAAATATAGAGCAGGCCCTGTTTTAGCTATGCACCTGTCTGTGATGGACACGAGCTTGGCCAAGCCAACAGCTATTTATCCACCGTCAGGTTCCCATTTCATCCTGATGTCAGCTCATTACTATATTTGTCAGTATCATTGTCTTGTCATGACACAGCCATTATTCAACATGAAATATCCCTTTCCTTATTTAATCTTCAATGGCCGTCCCCTACACATTTCCAACTTTCCCTCCACACTTGGCAGGTGTCATTATCCACCACTCGGAGGTTAGCAGCACCACATAACACTTATCACTCATTGTAATGGTGTTGTATGAGAGTAGGGCTGGCCTCTCCTCTCCCTGTTGTCTGTCAGCAGCCTCAATCAATTCCGTAATTACCTCAGAGCAGTGTTATAAATAACACGCCAAGCTCTCCCAAGGTTATCTTTAATTGTGTTATTTATAAATATGAAATGGTTGTAAAGCCTCGGCCACAATGAATTACAATAGCCGGGTGATGAACATGATATATTTCCAATTTACTCTGAAAACTACGGACAGGTCGATGCACTAAAAGCTTTTGTGACTTTGCTTAATAAAACTTTGTGGGCATATTAGTGGATCCGAGGAAAATACAGCAGAGCAGCTCTTACATCACTGAGGAGGAGCATGTGGTTGTTATGTGGTAGATTGTTTATCTGACAGCAGGATGCTCCCCCTAGATGTACACTAGCTCTAAAGACAACCTTTATCTGGTGTTCAGTATCCATTCACAGACTGAATATCATACATCATGTCATGACTCATGCATCATGTTTTGCAGAGAACTGAAAAGAACACATTTACCCCGCATTCAATTCTTCAGATTCAGTGGAAACATATTTGTGCGATCACAGAATCATAGAATTATACGAGGGGTAATGTAAAGCACATTGCTTGGGAGGCAGACAGAGGTAGAGAATGAAAGATAAAGCAGTTGGCATAGTATTGGTTATTTTATCTCCCCAAGCCATCCAAGCTGCCCATCAGCACAGAGAAAATGATTTGCTATGGCTGTGACACCACTTACACTGCCTGGCTATATGGCAGAATGTCAGACTCAATAATACATGGTCACATACCACACACACACACACACACACACACACACACACACACACACACACACACACACACACACACACACACACACGCAAGTTCACACACATCTACACACATCAGCAGATTAGAAATTCAATCAGTATACATCCCTGTGCTCATAACTACAGCTCCCTCCCTTTACAACCAATGGAAAAGATAGGGAGCGCTGCATGGTAGTAATGTCCATCCTCTTCCATGGGCCAGACTCTCACCCAGCTGTCCATGTTATCAGCACACAGGTTCCTGCTCCTTCACCATCACCCTGGGGGAGCCGTGTCAATCCTGGGCCAGGTAGAAGGGGCTGGCTCCTCTGCTCGCTGGAGGGTGAAATTAGCCCAGGCGGCCAGAAGAAAGAAACATTCAGTGGGGCTTGACCAGTCAGTCCGTACCCTGCCTGCCCTGCTGTAAAGCCCTAGGTGAGATTTGTTTAACCCCCACTACGGAGTAGAAAAGACAGGGGTGTCAGGGTTGGAGTCGAGGAGGATTGCATCAGTGGTTAGAATATGCCTCTGTTAGAATGAAGGACTGTTTGTTATTCTTGGGTTCATCCGAGAGATCTGAAATCTCAGGTATACCTAGTTCTGCGCACACAGTGTACACATGCTTATCAGAATTAGGATTGCATTTCAGTTTTAGAAAAAAAAGCACTCACCTTTATGAACATTCAACTTTCCCTGGTAAGTTCTCAAGGAGCTGTAGACCATCTTCCAATCTGAGAATATCAGGTCCCAAATACTGGTTTGGCCCTATACAATCACTGGTATTCTGCCAGAAGAGTCCACACAACAAACAGTGCAATCACTGTGTCTTATAAAAGGGTTGTATGAGAGATGACTAGAAGTGATAAAGTGACACAGGACACATTAAAGGACCTGGGAGGAAAGTGTGAAAGCAAACCTGTGAAAGGTGACAAATCAGACAGAGGTCCTTAAAAACCATTACTGCAGGATTCCATCAGGAATTTTCCTGCAGTAATCAGAATTCTACCATTTCTAGTAGGGCTTTTGTAAGAGGTTGTAGAATTAAAACATTTTAATTTCAATAAAATGACTTTGAACCAACGTGGAATAGATGTTGAATTGACGTCTGTGCCCATTGAACCTGGTGTAATACTTCAAGGTAAAATGCTGACTGCCTTTCCCGCAGGCTCCATTGAATATGCTGTTGTTGTCACTTTCAATTGACTTCACAATAAAGACTACACCTTTCAGAAGATTTCCCTCCAAATGTCACGGCCATCCTCAAAGGCTTTGAAGGACAGTCGGTCTTTAAAAGCAACATTGGCAGTAAACACATGAGAATGGCTGCTAGACTATCTGGCTCCTAGTCTATCTGGCTCCACCATCAGCATGTGCAGCGGGTGATAATCGCTGTGGAGAAATGGCACCTGAAGTGTTTGAACTTTACTTTTCACATCTGTGCTCAGTGTGTCATGTCTATGGCCTGTCTCTATCTAGATTGCATCCTTTCCTCCATGCCAACTGCAATTTCAGAACATATCATCATCTAGAGCTCATCACCCTAACTTATTTATCTACACTCTTGGAAAAAAGGGTTCCAAAAGGGTTCTTCAGCTGTCCCCATAGGATAATCTCTTTTGGTTCCAGGTAGAACCCTTTTGGTTATATGTGGAACACTC
This sequence comes from Oncorhynchus clarkii lewisi, assembly GCF_045791955.1. NCBI lineage: Eukaryota > Metazoa > Chordata > Actinopteri > Salmoniformes > Salmonidae > Oncorhynchus > Oncorhynchus clarkii. The sequence goes on along the minus strand of NC_092155.1, from coordinate 56,244,174 downwards.
TGTGGAAAGGGTTTTTACATGTAACCCAAAATGGTTCTACTTGGAACCAAAAGGGTTCTATCTGGAGCCAAAAAGAGTTCTTTAAAGGGTTCTCCTATAGGGACAATCTAATAACCCTTTTAGGTTCTAGATATAACCTTTTTTTGTAGCAAAGTGTAGGGATGCAATTCAAGAGTTTATTTCCAAAACACTATATTTTTCAAATCATAAATGATTGCTTATTGGTACCTTCATGTGTGTGCAAGATATTACTATTCTCAGAATGTGTTTATTTCAAGATTTTAGAAGGATATTTAGAAAATTCTAAATATCCAATGTTTAGCTGGAGTGGAATCTTTGTATCCTGTATATTTGACTGTGATATGTGGGTGTACAGCGTTTGAAACTATGCTGTTTAAATGCTCTTATACATCCAATTAATTTAAATGTCTTGGCTTACTTTCTGTTCTTTCTGATTTATCTTTCAAACCACATTGACTATGTCCCACATTAAGTCAGATAAAGGAAGGTGAGAAGAAGTTTCATTAAGTGAGTATTCATATTATTGATCTGCATGTAAATTTAACAAATTGAGCCAAACCCAAAACTAAATCCCCCCCTTGTGGATTCCCTTTTTCCGCACTGAATATAATATTATTTAGAGTTAATTTCCGCAAGTTATATCACCAATCCTCAACATCAAGAAAATGTTAATACACAAAATAATACATTGAACATGCTGAGAAAAGTTACATTTTTCTGTCTCTTAACCTTCTATTTTTGCAAAGAAAAGCTAAGAAAGTTGCCATGGATACCACTCTAATTAGCCAGCCTGTGCATGTACTGTATTTGTATATTTTTGTTGAGCTGTCATTTTTTCCCCAACAACTTTCTTTATTGAATATAAATAAAAAAAAGTACTCTCTTTGCAGCACACACACCCATTTTCTTGGGCGCATTTGTTCTTTCAAACAGATTATTGCACTCAAGTATGCTATTTGCCACAATTGGGTAAAAATATTTGGTTTGGTTTACCAAGTAACCAATCATTTGAACATGTCTTGCCATAGGGACAACAAACATGTCTCTTAAGTCGTTCTTGTTGGTCTGCTCCATGATATCTCACTCAATATGACTCATGTGAGCTGTACTGCATGAGCTGTCTTATTTTCAACATGAATAAACTGTTTGTGTTCAGCTCAGGGGTGGTGCTCTCCAGCTTCCACGAGGTAAGAAATATGTACTATCCCATTACCTCTAACTGCTGACCCTATGGCCTTGATCTCTTCTGGGAATTCTAGGACCACCATCACTTCACTGGCTGTTACCACAGTCATGCCATGCTCCTGTTCACATATAATGTGGAACTATTGTTGTCAAACGTTTTTTTGTGATCTAGTCTTGTAGTTTGTATTTCTTGAGTTTGTATTGTGTATATTGGGTTTTCAAATATCTAATTTTGTTATGATATAAAATTGCATTTTTTTACTGTGAATTATTTACATATACCAAACATATTTCTCATGATGTTCTCATAGGCTACCCGTATGTATTATCCTGGACCATGTGTAATTCTTCCATTACATGCTCCAACACCCAGAGCTGACCTGCAAAGTCATTTGTTTCGTCTCCCGAGCTAATTACTATCATCATAATCATGATTATCTTAATTGTCATTATCTTTATGTCAGTTAATTGACTTGCAGATCTTGAGTTTCTTTTGAAACGTTTTAACTTTCAGACAATGCAACAGACGGAGATCAGGAGTCAACATCTGCCTGTTGAGAAAATACTAATCTGTCAAACTAATGACGGTATCTCAACAACTGTACACAATTATCTAAAGTAAATGATGGCTGTCTAACACGGTGATGCCTTTTGTGATTCCAAAGATAATTACATGGCAAGAGGGTAAGAAGCAATGTAATTACAGCAATCGAAAAAGTGTGGAAATTAGAGTCAATTTTAACATCATTAATTAAATGTAGAAAATGTTTCAAACATCCTCGGCATCATCAATTTAATGAAAGGAGAATGTCAAGCAAAAGTAAGGTGTCCAATTTTTTTTGCCTCAATTATTGTCCTCTGCTGTCCATGTTTTGAGAACCATCCTTGGAAAAATACAACTTTTCTCAACAAGTGAAGATTCTGTAACCTTCTATGACATGGCATGTGCACTTTGCATGGTCCTGCGTTGGGATGAGAACAGAATTCATCTCCTAGCTAACACGAGGCTTCTCGCTCTCTCTTTTCCCCAGCTCTGCAGATCCTTTGTGCAGAGGCTTGTGCTGAGCTGTGGAGCCTGGTGTCACCGGTAATAAGCCCCTTTGGGACCAAGTACAGTAGTGAGGTCTGGGAACTGTCTGCATATGAAAAGGACTCGAGCTCGTGTCCCACTTTTGAAAGACTTCTGGGGGGAGGGGGGTTTAGGGGATAGGGTGGGGAATTAGAATGAAGCAGATAAAATTCAGTGACATGAAACCCAATCAACATTCAAGTTCAAGGTGACAGAGTATAGAGGATTAAACTTCTGAGACATTTAACTTGGTGTTAGGCCCCCTGTACAGTGTGGCCGCCCTGGTTTGCATACAGTCTGAGACTTTAGATTCTGCATAATGCAGACCTTTGCATCACAATTGCAGTGTTTCAGCAGTGGTGGCAAGGGTAGCGGAAGGGGGAGCGAAATTACATGCTAGCTGTTCCCATGGACTTCAAGTCTTTTAATCCAACGACTATCCATTTAAGCGCTTCTCAGTGCCTCCCGGGTGGAGCAGCAGTCTAAGGCACTGCATCGCAGTGCTAGAGGTGTCACTACAGACCCGGGTTCAATCCTGGGCTGTATCACAAACAGCTGTGATTGAGAGTCCCATAGGGCGGTGCAACATTGGTCCAGCATCGTACGGGTTAGGGGAGAGTTTGGCAGGGGGGGCTTTACATGGCTCAGTCCGCTCTATCAACTCCTTGTGGTGGGCCGTGCACCTGCAGGCTGACCTCGGTCATCAGTTGAACTGTGTTTCCCCCGACACATTGGCTTCCGGGATAAGAAGGCGGGTGCTAAGAAGCACGGTTTGGCGAGTCATGTGTTGGGGGACGCATGACTCGACCTTCATCTCCCGAGCCCGTTGGGGAGTTGCAGCAATGAGACAAGATCGAAATTGCGGAGAGAAAAAGTGGGGGGGGAACTGCATCTCTTCCCAAAAAATATGCATATATATATTTTTTTATTATATCATATTTTTTTGCAGCGATGGAATAAATTCAGCAGCGGTGTCGCACCTATGCTTTATTAATATTAATCTAGGGGAAACACTGAGTTGGTATCAGTGTGTCTCCAAGAGAGTTTGCACAGTGGTGTTTCCATCATGATCCCGTGGGTGTTTCAATAATGGTACAAAGGCTGGGAGTGAAATGAGTTAAGCCTTGTTTTATTGATCACTTACTAGACAAGGATTCCTTGTCATCTCTGGGTCAGCCTGTGGGGCTGGGGACAGGAGAAGAGAGTAGGACTGGAGAGGGGGATGAGAAGAGAAGAGGTCCGGGGTGGAGTGTCTGTATCTGGGCAGAGGATCTGGCAGACCAGCATACGTCTTATGGAGGCCCAAAGGGTCAGATCTCCAGTGGGTTGGGAGCCTTTATCAGGAGGATGGTCTTATCTGACATTTGTCCCCACACAAAGCCATGCCCGATAGATAATTGGAATGAGATTTTTTTCTCTCTTTCTTTCTTCTACACATTTATCTGGAGGGCACTTAATGCTTACTGACTTTGTTGTGTGAGCTCTTACATCTTTTTTTTGTTATCTTATCTGAAAGTGTGTCAACCAGGTTTGGCATTTTAAGAGGACATACACAACAAACTCGGTGCACCCACACAAGTGTACATCTACGCACAAACAGAATACATACTGTATGGATCTAGACAGAAATAACTCTCATTACTACAGATGTAGGATCTTACTTCGACCGTCCTGTTCCAGGAGAACTTTCCTGCAGTGCAGGACATGTAAAACTTCGAGTGTAAAAGGCTTCTCAAGTGTGTAACTTCCACTGAAATGTCAGACTTGATTTTCCCTTACAAAAATGTTTCAACACCTACAAAAATGTACCTTATTTATAATACACATAATAATTCACATTTCCTGTTACTGAAGGATGATTTTCCTGCTGTAGCAAACTGGATCAAATTAAGATCCTACATCTGTAAGTGTTTTGTATTTGCCGTCTGTTGTGATTACAGTCATGCCTCTGATACCCAATGAGGAAGTATTGCCTGTGTGATTAAGTGTGTGAGAGCATGTGTGCGCCATGTAGTGTCTGGGGCTCAGATGGTGAATGAATAGTGATTGTGCTGTAATGCGGTCAGTAGGGAGGAGGGGCCCTGAAGGAGGCCTGGTGGCACCAACCACTCAGCTGCAATGGCACTGCCAGAACCAGTCACTCCCAGTAACACTACATGGCCTGGATGACTGCTAAAGTACATACATGTGAACATGTAAAGCAGAGAGGATAGCAGCACAGAAATATAATTCCTAGAAAGGGCGTAGCTACTCAGATCATGGTAATTTGACTGATCCCTTATTCTATTTCTATGTGTGGCACCACCAGAGCATCATAGTGTTGTTGTCTCCATGCTTTCATGCATTATGATTTCACAATTATACTCTGTATACACACTTTTCCATTGGAAACTTAATTATACTGATTGCAGTTGGTGAAGCAGTAATTGCGGCACAATGGAAATGCTCAAACATCTAACAATCTGAGGATCGCTAGAAAGCAAGATAATGAGACCTCCCTTGAGCGGATAGATTGATGGTGAAATCAACTTGCACTGAGGAATACAAAGTGAACTAAACCTATGTTAAGTACTACACGCAAAACGTTACTCCAGCAACGCGTCAATGTTATCACGTCAGATAATGAATTTACTGGAGTCAATGGTAGTAAAACCTATGCAATCAGTGAAACGACACATTACGTTTGCAGGGCCTTAAAGCTAATAATCTCTCTGAGAGATACAATTATATCAACTCTATTTCACACAAGTGATTCTTTATTATGAAGCTGAACAAAAAACTACCAGATGAAGAGGATGGAACTGAGTTGTGTTCCTGTGTTAGTCATTTTCTGCTTCAATGCAGACTGTGCTCTCTTTTTGTTTTGTATGGCGGTTGGAGAACACCATTTTTAGGGTCAGCAACATCTAGGCAATTAAAAAGTCCAGTTTTCTCACAAATAGAGAGCACCGGTATATGTTTCTAGCTAACTGAATATTCTGACTCAGCTTTCAGCACCATGGACAGAGGCAGAGGCACACATTGTGCTGCACAGTAGATCACGAAGGGATTGAATTCCACCACCAGTGCTGAAAGTGTGTGAGAATCAATGGAACAGGCCATTTTGATCCATTATTGATGGTTGATTTACATCAACTAAGACCGCTACTAACTCTAATTAGCTGTAACTGTGATGTGTTATTGAGCTGGAACATAGCTTCAAATGGTGATGTGTGTGCTCCTTCCCATACTCAAATTTTCCAATGCAGCAACACTAGAGTATGTAGTTAGTGTGACTAACTACTATCTAACTACTATCAAGACATTTTGCAGGAGAATGTGAGGCTATCTGTCCGCCAATTGAAGCTCAACAGAAGTTAGGTGATGCAACAACCCAAAGACAGAAGTAAATCAACAACAGAATGGCTTGAACAGAGGAAAATAAGCCTTCTGGAGAGGCCAAGTTAGTCCTGACCTCAACCCGAGTGAGATGATGTGGCATGACCTTAAGAGAGCACCAGACATGCCAAGAGTATTGTGGAACTGAAACAGTTTTGTAAAGAGGAATGGTCCAAAATTCCTCCTGACCATTGTGCAGGTCTGATCCAGAACTACAGGAAACGTTTGGTTGAAGTTATTGCTGCCAAAGGAGGGTTACCCTGTTATTAAATCCAAGGGTTCACATACTTTTTCCAACCTGCACTGTGAATGTTTACACGGTGTGTTCAATAAAGACATGAAAAATTATAATTGTTTGTGTTATTAGTTTAAACAAACTGTTTGTCTGTTGTTGTGACTTAGATGAAGATCAGATAACATTTTATGACCAATTTATTCAGAAATCCAGGTAATTCTAAAGGGTTCACATACTTTTTCTTCCCACTGTATAGAGAGAGAGAGATATGGGAAAAGTGCAAACTGGAAATCTCCTCTCACCCCTATATTGCAATGCTTGGTAGTACTCTCTGGGCTGCTTCCCACCCTGTAGCGGGCTGAGGTTGAGCGGTCATTAAAAGTCAACTAGGGGAGACCGTGGGGGATTGCAGTGGGAGCTTGATAATTCAATCTGTCAAGCACAAGCTACAAGCTTGGCCAATTAGCTGGAGAAGAGGCAGCCTTGACCCCGGCCGTTCCACTTTACTTCCTTCTCCGTGGAAACATCCCTGGTGCGTGTTAAAGCCGTCCCACCATCTAAGCCATCGCGCCCGCTGAGGAACAACTGGAACAGAGGTCCAATTAAGAGAAAAGAGACAGTTTAGAGGGGCTTCCTTTCCCACTGTGGACAATGGGCGCTCAATGGCAACACAAGACAACCGTTCAAAAGATTATGAGCTTTGAGGTCTGGAGACATTCTCAGAGACAGAAAAGGTGCCTTCTTTTATAGCTCCTCAAATCCACCCATTTCTAGGACTAAATGGAGTGACATGTTTAAAAACGAAAAAAAATATTCCCTGTTCAAACGTGAGGATAATGGTCAGATGAGTCTCCTCTTTTGTGGGAATGTCTCTTGGTAACATTTTCTATCTCAGGTGCTCAATGCACAGGTCTAACAAAGGTAGAATGGGTTGATGCTGTTTCTAGGCAAGCCAGATGAAAAGGTCATTATTACTGTAGGTGTGCTATTCATAGAACAGTTTGTGTTCGTAAACTCTTGCATGTCACAGAGTATGCAACGATTACTTTCTGACTTCTCCCGTGTGGAAGGTTGCTAATGTAGTAGTTACACTGACGTGCCTGCTCTCAAACAGTCCTTAAGGAAGGGGGAAGTGCTGCGTTTATAGACAGATGGTCAAGCGAGAACTGGTAATTGACAGTTAATTGACAGTTAATTATAAATGCTTGACAGGTGTACTAGAATGCGAACAAATGAGCCTTGTGTGAGCTGCTTCACTTTCTCTCTCCCTCTCTGTCAGTCTAATTTTTGGAAAATAATTTTCTCCTCTATTGGCTATCCCTCCTTGCTTTCTCTCTCTTCCCTCCTCTCTCCTCCTCTAGAGCCAAAGGGTCGGGCTCTGCTAAGTGCCATGTGCCAATTATCATCCTCCCACATTCTGTGGATCCAGATGCTTCTTAAAGTGATACAAAAGCAACTAATTAAACACTTAGGCGAGTGTGTGTTTGCGCTGTGCATGTGAGAGGTTGAATGCTGGAAACGTGTGGGTTTCTGAGAAAAGAGGACATGCTGAATGAAAGACAGAGCATGGTGAAAGACAGTCCTCCTCCTTTCATCCTCAAGGAGTATGTGGGAGAGAAAGAAGAAAAGGTTGACATTCTTATGGGAGGTGGGACTCATACAGTTTTTTTTTTAAACATTCAACTCCCAAGCAGAATTCTTAGACTGTACCCCAATTGATGGAGCAATTATTCTTAATTACTTTTAAAAAAAAATCAAATTGAGGCACAATAAAACAGAAACCTGCTTTTGGTTCCTTTACTTTCAATAATTCTGTTATTTCTCTTCATTTGGGTTTAATTATACTGCACACAGAGAGAGGCAGTAACATAATGAGCACGTGCCTTTCTATTACTGTGGATTGGTACAATTGAAACTAAACCAGCTAAAGCAATCTGTTGGTTCATGTGTGGCTATTGGGGGAGACACGGGTGGCAGAGCGGCAAACATTTGCAATCCTCCAGGCAAAGCTTCAGTTGGCACAAGGCTTTAAGAAGCAGTATCTTGGATGCAAACAGAGTTCATCAAGCTTGTATTTCATCTGTAGATTATAGAAGCAGGAAGAAACAAATAAATGCTAATTAGGCCTACTCAAGACAAAGGCTCCCAGCACTAAAGAGATGTATTGATGTGTATGTGGCGGTACACATATTTAACATGTATATATCTGTCTCATTCGTGTGTGTGTGTGTGTGTGTGTGTGTGTGTGTGTGTGTGTGTGTGTGTGTGTGTGTGTGTGTGTGTGTGTGTGTGTGTGTGTGTGTGTGTGTGTGTGTGTGTGTGTGTGTGTGTATCCCCACGGCCTCTCAGGACATCTGTATCTTATGACCGTCTGAATGCCAGCTCCATCCAGACACCAGAAAAACAAGCCCACACACTGGGCTCTGAAACATAGTCCCTAACAAAACCTTTCTGACTAGTGATTCTCTACATTTCTCCATGAGGTCATATTTTCAGAGGGTTGTTTATGTGTTCCCAACATTACAGTCTGTTGCAGTGTGGTCAACACAAGCAAGCCGATTACATGTGGTATTGGAGGCCAGTCCACATTTAAAATGCAGCAAACCTGTTGGGAATGTTAACTTGTACGTTTTGTATTTGGTAAGGAGATCACCCGTCTGCATTTTGGCATGCACCTTCTAAAAGAAAAAAGGGATTGTCATTGAGCTTGCATAACACCAGCGAGGCATTATGAATATTAACTCAACTGTTGAAAAGCAGGAGAACCCATTAGCATTCCAAACACAGACTTCCCAATTAGTGTGATATTCTGTGCATGGGCCCTGACAGGTTGACTCCACACATGTGCCTTTGTGGTGTTACCAAGCTAGGTTCCAGTCTGGAGGAAGGATGTTGAGGAAATATCAAAGTGGGGAAGACCAGGGTGATCAAACACAACTAGAGTAACAGCTTCATCCCAACCTTTAGCGCTAGCAGATAAAAGGCCTGATAATGGATTTCTTCATCTTGGTGGATGAGGCAAGTGCGCTCAACTCCTGTCTGCCTGGCATGCTGCCGCGGTGCACCAGGGGCTTTTGGTGGAGTGGGGGCACAATTAAAAGCATGATTAAGCAGGCTACTTACATCACTGTTGGGAGTTCAGGAATGTGTTTGATGAAAACAAAATATTGTGTGTTTCTGATGATCTCCCACTGTGATCTACATATCTGTTCCCAGGTCATTGGATGGTCTTCATCAATGCCTTTATAAATCCATGTTTTTAGGCTGGGATCTTTCTAATCTTCAAAAAACTACTGATGATGTCGGCATGATGAACCTCATCATCCCCTTCACCCAGGAACATACACTTCTACACTCAAAAATATTTACAGAGCGCTGGGTTACCAAATAACCCAAACTGGGTTATTTTAAACCCAGCATTTTTCAGCATAATATTCTGAGAAAGTACTCCTCTGCAATAACTTTCTGAGAAAGAAAGACTGATGTAAAGATGTATATCGTAAGCCCTTCAGAAAAGGGATTGACTTTCTGTGTACATGCAGATAAATCCCTGCTTCAACGGCAAATAAATGAAAGAGTTTGCAGATGGGGGAGAGAGAGAGATGGGGAGAGAGAGAGAGAGAGGCTGAAGGGGGAAGACACAGGAGACAGGACAGGAAGGGGGGTGTGCTGTAGAGTCTGGATCCCACTTCATCATCAGTGGGAGCCTCAGTGAAGCTGACTTTTTGGGGTTAGTGCAGCAGGGACCCCCCTGTGCACGACACCTAAGAGAAGTTAGCCTGGAGATAAACATCACAGAGAGACACCAGATTAAAGCACTGCACTGCACACACACACACACTAGTGTACCTGCTTAACAGCCTCACGACATGGTTAGCAAAGCCACGAGGCCTGATTTTCTGACTCGCACATTCTGTTAAAAAATGGCATACACCAAACTAAGTTATTCACATTAAACTCTCAAAGAGCAACGCTCACATCGTTTGATTGTGAAGGTTTTCAGATCTTTTTTCCCTCTCACTTACAATGCATGAGAGTGAATGTTAATTAGCTGATCCTAGTCGGGGAGTAGAGAGGCTGTCTGAAGCAGTGGAACGTCATCACCCTGCCCAAATCAACTGTTCTATCTATTTTAATAGCTAAGTGATGTGTTGTAGCTACAGTCTAGTGAGCTACTGTATTGCTTTAATTTTGAAAAAGGACAAAAGACATAGTTGTGTTGTTTCTGTTAGTTTCTCTCTGTCATCTGGGGACACAATAAAGCTCCGGAGGGCAGGCACTGCTACAACAATGCCCAGAATCAGGCTAATATCCTCTCCTTCTTCTTTATTGGTTTGATAATATAACAACTTTGGGCATTGTACAAAATACTGTATCCTCCCTCTGAACTCATGCCATGGCAAATATGAACAAGTCCGGAGAATAGAACAGACACAGAGAAATAATTACGGAGAGACCCCTGGAAGGAGCCAACATTCACAAATACACACACATGCATGCACATATGCATGCACAAACAAACAAGCATGTACACGCACGCACGCACGCACGCACACACATACACACATACACTAGTGTGGAGTATTCTTATTGGTTGCTATATGGGTTCAGATATGTTTTCTGTATTATTTATTATTATTTGCTGCTACTTCTTATCCCGTATGCCATAGGAAATTGAAAAGTTCTGTCTTTGTATCTATGGCTGGTACGACTAGGTGCTTAATGGCTCAAGGTGCTTATGCAAGGTTTTTTAATTCCTCTGCTTTGAAGTTGAAAGGCAGTGCTGGAAAAAGTACTCAATTGTCATACTTGAGCAAAAGTCTAAAAGCATTTGGTTTTAAATATACTTAAGTATCAAAAGTAAAAGTACAAGTATAAACCGTTTCAAAGTCCTTAAATTAAGCAAACCAAATGGCACAATTTTCATTTTATTTTTTATTGACGGATAGCCAGGGGCACACTCCAACACTCAGACATAATTTACAAATAAAGCATTTGTGTTTTGTGATTTGTTTTGATTTGTTTAGTGAGTTCGCCAGATCAGAGGCAGTAGGAATGACCAGGGATGTTCACTTGATAAGTGCGTGAATTGGACCATTTTCCTGTCAAAATGTAAAGAGTACTTTTTTTTTGGGGGGGGGGGGGGGGTGTATGGAGTAAAAAGTACATTATTTTCTTTAGGAATGTAGTGAAATGAAAGTAAAAGTTGTCAAAAATATAAATATTACAGTACAGATACCCCAAAAACGACTTAATTAATTTTACTTAAGTACTTTACACCACTGTTGAGAGGGCATATGATGTGATTGAATTGAGTATTCTGTGTAATCTAATGGAGTCTTCCATTGACATGGGATTGCTGCATTGGTACCATGTCAAAAAAGACGATCTATTCGCTCAAACATCTGAAGGACAGCTGCATGAACATACTTTGCTGAAACTCCATTAAGGGGCGCTCTCCCTATCTCTTCCCTGGGCTCAAGTAAAGGCTGTAGGTAACAAACCAAACAAGAATCCAGGCCCCAAAACATTCCCTCCTGGAAACATCGTCCTCATTCATAATGGTTCCTCCTTATCTCTCCAGAAACACCTGCCATGTTGGTTCCTACTTATCTGGTGATTACAGCTGTAGCCATTTAGTTGTAATTCACCAAAAAAAGATTTCAAAAATAAATAAATATCATAAAATGCACAGTGGCCATGGCCCCACTGACTGAAACATGTTGTTCTGAGTGAATAACTCTAGTCAAGCTGTTGTTGGCTCTGGGATTGTTAGACAGAGATCTGATCAACACTACTGGCTGATGTGTAATACTCTAGAAAGCAAAAGTGGATAATGTATTTACATAGCCTGCCAATCAAGACAGGTGAGATTACATCAAATTTGTATCGCTTCATAATTTTCAACTGACACACGATACACACTCTGAAGTGGCATTATGGAGAGGGTCAAGCTATGACATCGGAATAATTTTGGTGTGGTGGTTATTACTTTTTGCCTATATGGTGCTTGTGCTACTTGTCTAAAGAAACCGTTCAGCGTGCATTCTGCTCAGAGATCTCTCACATCAATGTATCATCCAAAGAGATAAAAAAGAGATGATGTGCTAATTAAAAGATGTGAAGGTGAGGAGGATCATTTACTTCAGGCTATGACACACTGATAATGAAACACATTGAACATTTTCCATGTGACTGACACTGGAGCAGATACAGAGATTTACGTTGAAATGAATGTAGGAAATTAGGAATAATAATACCGCTGATATATCATTTGAAAGAATGTCTTCATTGAACAAGCAGTCACATAGCCTCGGGGTGTCCTCCTCTGCTGCAGAAGCTCCATGTCTTAAAACATATTAAAACCTGTCAAACAATCATTCAAAAGACAATTACAATAAGCAGTCCCTATTTATATTTTTGACGTGACTTTAAATCCTTAATATGGCACGAGCTTGAGCAAGTGTTTGGGCGATGGTGTGGGTAAGGCCCGTTACGTTCAGAAGATACATTCTTGACATGCTGTTGTTATAGGCTACAGAGTGGCTTGATAGTAATAATAATTCCAGATAGTAATAGGTATATTATCTACTATACACAGCTTCCACGTCTGTCCCCACCTAGACCATATTTATCCTCAACATACTTCTACTGTGGAGCAGGAGTAATATACTCTCAGAGAACATGCATTATCAAGAATGAAGCTGAACTGAAAACTGGGTGCCTACGCCTCACATATTGGGTGTGTCCACGTTATCTGAGTGGGATTTTTTATGACAGTGGGGAGGATAAATAGATCATGCATTGTGAACCAGTCCTGTCTCTGCATTGTATAAGGACAGTCATAGTAACAGCAGCCATGAATCCCAGTACCAGTCCATCTGAGTCCATGAATTGAATCAGAATGTTCCAACCCACATTCAATATTTATCTGCAGGTGAAGCAGATAGAAGTAGAGGTAGAATCGAGTTAAAGCTGACAGCTGGAATATAATTACAAAAATGTCTACATTTCTGTTAAATGTTTGGCCCATTTTGGCACACTTATCTCAAGGCATTTATTAAGTGATTCTATAACTAGCTATCAACACAATCGGTGGAAAAACTGGTTATTGCAATAACCAAAAATTAACACATTAACATAACGGCTGTTTTTTTCCAACATGTCTTGGGTGAAATGTGTAGACTGAATGGCGACCAGAGGGTTGATGTGGTGAACTGAGGCAATACTGCCCCCTGCTGTTGAATCTACATGTAAATCTGAAGATACTTTATCAAGTACATGTTTGTTATTTCAAGAGTGAAAGAGAGTAAGCCTACTAGTAAGAAAAAACGTAGAGCACTACGTAAAGGCTGCATCCTGACGTCTCAATCACATATTGATTTCATTGGAGTTTAGGATTGGAACATAACTTAGTAGAAGTAAGATGAAGTCTTTTCCCAAAATCAGGTACGTGGACAACGTCGGTGGAGTCACAACGTTGTGCTAAACTGAAAGATATACATTGAACCACAGATGGGCAGCATTTCTGTTACATTTATTTGAAATAGTTATTTAAATGACTTCTGAGTATTTTGTCATTTGTATTACACTGGGCTGAACTACACTCCAGTGTATTTAGTAAGAAGATACCTTCTTCTTACTAAGAGCTGTAACTTGTATTTTCAAAATAAAAAATACTTTTCTATACCATTTTTAATAGCGGTTCACAATTTTATGGCCCCTTTCACCTTGCATTGGTATCAGAAGTCTGATGGCACTAAGTATAATTGAATATGTACAAATTTAAAATTACAAAGCATGTTGAGTATTATTCTTATGAGCTTTGCCCCGAAACAAGGCAAATAACAATACCCAGTGTGCTTTGTAGTACATTTTTGTATGTTCATTTTCACAAATCCAGTACATTAAAATGTTGGTCATTTACTGCAGCAGACACCCTTATCCAGACTGACTAAAGGCACCAGGGTACTAGGTTCGGTTGGCTCCTAGCAGAACTCGACTGGGCGAAGCGAACGTCTGTGCCTTGCATACTCCCTTAAAATACCTTCCCTCTTGAGATGCTGTAGCAACAACATAACCAATACATTTCCTCAAAATAGTCAGAACTATTCTAAGATAAATCAATAAATTCATTTTTATGTTTTGCCGAGGAGGTGTTAGTAGCACAATTTTACACATAACTTAGATGTTTGATGGAGTATTAGTTGTCTCTCATTGAATAACAACATTGAAGAATCCCTTCCACAGTTCCCACTGCTACTAGGAGTAGTAAGTACTGTTGACCAATCACCGACGAAAGGGCATAAACTTTGGCTACCAAACTTCAACTTACCTCAAGTGAAACAATTTTGATGGAAAAACCTGTCAAACGTCAAAATGAACAAAAACGTCACAAAATGTAATCAGAATATATGTGCAAACTGTTTCGACCTGGAACCATGCATCAGGCTTTACAGTCAATGTATTCAACTAAGGTAGATAAACAACAGCATGTCACAGTCATAGCAAGTCAAATGTTTCCGTAAGTGTGATGACCCTCCCACTCTGTCTGCCGAATTCTTTCTCTCTGCTTGTATAATGGCACCGGAGGAGATGGCTGAAGTTTTACGGTCTCCTAACCAATTGTGCTATTGTGTGTTTTTTGCGTTATTTGTAACTTATTTTGTACATAATGTTTCTGCCACCGTCTCTTATGAAAAAAAAGAGCTTCTAGATATCAGGACAGTGATTACTCACCTCGTACTGGACAAAGATTTTTCTTTAACAAATCAGACACCCAACAAGGCCCAAATCCCTGTGATTCACATGAGAAAGAGACGGAGAAATTGGGGACATAGGTCGGGGTGCCTTTGAAGGATCCAACGGCGGGAGTGGGTAATCTGCCTCTACCATCAGTCCTGTTAGCCAACGTACAATCATTGGATAACAACATAGACAAACTACGATCAAGAACATCCTATCAATGGGACATTAAAAACTGTAATATCTTATGTTTCACAGAGTCGTGGCTGAACAACGACATGAATAACATACAGCTGGTGGGGTTTACGCTGCATCGGCAAGATAGAAGACAAGTAAAGACAAGGGGTGGCGGTCTGTGTATATTTGTAAACAACAGCTGGTGCACAAAATCTATTATTAAGGAAGTCTCTAGGTTTTGTTCGCCTGAGGTAGAATATCTCATGATAAGCTGTAGACCACACTATTTACCAAGAGAGTTTTCATCTATATATTTCGTAGCTGTCTATTCATGCAATGAATAAAAAAATAAAAAATGAATGTGTTGACGTTGAAACAAGATGGAAAACTGATTGGATTTTAAATACGTCATCAACGTAAGGGAATTTCCTCTTTTAACTTAAATCCTATTACATGGTGACATTATTTGTTGATTTCACGTTGAATTCACGTTAGTTGACAACTCAACAATTAAAAATAGATGTTGAACTGACATCTGTGCCCAGTGGGCTGAAGGCTTACATCTACATTATTAAACTCATACATCTTGATTGAATTAAACAGACGAGTGGTAGGACCTCAATGTGCAGAGAATTTATATGCAGTGCATATTTTTACACACAAGAATTTCTCTGTTGTCATTTTCTCATTCCATATTTACTCCAGTCAAATTAGAGTTATCTGTTGGGTTCTGTTGTCAAGAGGTGGATGGCAGCAATTCCACGAATGAATTGATTCCTAATCAGACACGACTAATCATGGCTTGTCCCTGTCTCCGTTGAAATACTGAAATGCATTCCAGTGTCTTTCCTTTGTTTACCAACCAGTCTAGCAGGGCCCCCGATAATGAGTCAAACCCAAGCAAGCTCACAGTGAGGAACAAATCCTAACTCAAATCTCATAACCTGACGATGGCACCGGCTATTGATTCCTTTCATAACCCCTGTATCATCATAACAGTGTCTCCCCGTCCCCCACACCGCCTCTGTAGAGGAATTACTAAGTACTTTATTTTCTCTTGCATCCTCTGTGTCGGGGTCCTCATATTTGACAGCAGTGGCTCAAATTAAATAATGCCATCTGATAATGAAACCAATTAGGTCCCACTGGAGATCTCTGGACTAGCAAACAATGATCCATGCAAGCCCTGGTTATAACCAGGAACAATGGAACCTGTTTGGCTTAGCAGCAGAAATAATAAGTCTTCCGAACACTCTCACTAATTCAAACATTTCAAAGTTTGATCTATATACAACAACATCCTTACACTTGTTCTTTGGAATTCCACTTCGGAAATGTCTCCTGCTTCTTGGTCTCCCGACTTAACATCTTTACTGTAGTGTGACTGTCAAACCATGTGGTAAGACCACTATAACAGCACAAGACCCTCTAGGAATATCCTCAGGAGAGAATGAATGTGTTAAATAGGTGGCCTTCCAACAGAATGCATACAGAGGGGATCAAATCTTCAGGTTCATTTGCAAAAAAATTATAAATTCATGAATTTGCTCTTAAAATGGCAATTGCTGAGCTGTGCCTAAGGCCCTGTCAGCCTTAAGTGCTTTGTAACATTGTTTAATTGGTCTCAGCCTTTCGCTCCGTTGATTACTGGATTCCAGGGAGTGAGGGAGCAGAATGCAGAGATGCAGCCAGCTAAAAGCCCTGGAATGGAGAAAAGAGAAGAATTAAAGTGTAGCTCTAAGAGAAAAGGTCACGGTAATCGCCATAAAGGGCACTGCATAAATGATTAAAAAATAATAATTGGCTGGAGTTGTTTGTCTAATGCAGTGCTGCTTAAAGTGCGAGGTACTGCCAGAAATCAAAATACCCCCCCCCCCAAAAAAAAACAACAACAACAACATATATATACAGTACCAGTGAAAGCTTTGGACACACCTACTCATTGTCACGCTCTGACCTTAGTTCCTTTTTTATGTCTCTATTTTGGTTTGGTCAGGACATGAGTTGGGGTGGGCATTCGATGTTGTTTTTCTATGTTTTCTTTTCTATGCGTTTGGCCTGGTATGGTTCCCAATCAGAGGCAGCTGTCTATCGTTTTCTCTGATTGAGAACCATACTTAGGTAGGTAGCCTGGTGTTTGTGGGTAGTTGTTTCCTGTTTTGTGTTTTCACCTTTCAGGACTGTTTAGATTTTTATTTCTTACATTCACTTTGTTATTTTGTATTTTTGTGTTCTGTGTTAATAAATGATCCTGGACACTTACCACGCTGCCTTTGGTCCGATCCATCCTACTCCTCATCCGATGAAGACTAAGATCGTTACACTCATTGAAGGGTTTTTCTTAGTTTGTACAATTTTCTACATTGTAGAATAATAGTGGAGACGTCAAAACTATGAAATAACACATATGGAATCATGAAGTAACCAAAAAAGTGTTAAACAATCAAAATATATTTTATATTTTTGATTCTTCAATGTAGCCACCCTTGGCTTTGATGACAGCTTTGCACACTCAGAGCATGTGCAGACCAGCTGGCTGGTGTGTTTACGGACATATTCAATCAATCCTTATCCCAGGCTGCTGTTCCCACATGCTTCAAGAGGGCCACCATTGTTCCTGTTCCCAAGAAAGCTAAGGTAACTGAGCTAAACGACTACCGCCCCGTAGCACTCACTTCCGTCATCATGAAGTGCTTTGAGAGACTAGTCAAGGACCATATCACCTCCACCCTACCTGACAACCTAGACCCACTCCAATTTGCTTACCGCCCCAATAGGTCCACAGACGACGCAATCGCAACCACTGCCCTAACCCATCTGGACAAGAGGAATACCTATGTGAGAATGCTGTTCATCGACTACAGCTCAGCATTTAACACCATAGTACCCTGCAAACTCGTCATCAAGCAACCCTGGGTCTCGACCGCGCCCTTTGCAACTGGGTACTGGACTTCCTGGCGGGCCACCCCCAGGTGGTGAGGGTAGGTAACAACATCTCCACCCCGCTGATCCTCAACACTGGGGCCCCACAAGGGTGCGTTCTGAGCCCTCTCCTGTACTCCCTGTTCACCCACGACTGCGTGGCCATGCACGCCTCCAACTCAATCATCAAGTTTGTGGACGACACTACAGTGGTAGGCTTGATTACCAACAACGATGAGACGGCCTACAGGGGGGAGGTGAGGGCCCTTGGAGTGTGGTGTCAGGAAAATAACCTCACACTCAACGTCAATAAAACAAAGGAGATGATTGTGGACTTCAGGAAACAGCAGAGGGAAAACCTACCTATCCACATCGACGGGACAGTACTGGAGAGGGTAGTAAGTTTTAAGTTCCTCGGCGTACACATCACGGACAAACTGAATTGGTCCACCCACACAGACAGCGTTGTGAAGAAGGCACAGCAGCGCCTCTTCAACCTCAGGAGGCTGAAGAAATTTGGCTTGTCACCAAAAGCACTCACAAACTTCTACAGATGCACAATCGAGAGCATCCTGTCGGGCTGTATCACCGCCTGGTATGGCAACTGCTCCGCCCAAAACCGTAAGGCTCTCCAGAGGGTAGTGAGGTCTGCACAACGCATCACCGGGGGCAAACTACCTTCCCTCCAGGACACCTACACCGCCTGATGTCACAGGAAGGCCATAAAGATCATCAAGGACAACAACCACCCGAGCCACTGCCTGTTCATCCCGCTATCATCCAGAAGGCGAGGTCAGTACAGGTGCATCAAAGCAGGGACCGAGAGACTGAAAAACAGCTTCCATCTCAAGGCCATCAGACTGCCAACATACTGACTCAACTCAAAAAAATTTATCACTAGCCACTTTAAACAATGCCACTTAAATTAATGTTTACATACCCTACATTACTCATCTCATATGTATATGTATATACTGTACTCTATATCATCCACTGCATCTTTATGTAATACATGCCACTAAACTATGACACTTTGTTTACATACCCTACATTACTCATCTCATATGTATATACTGTACTCTATACCATCTCCTGCATCTTGCCTATGCCGCTCTGTACCATCACTCATTCATATATCTTTATGTACATATTCTTTATCCCTTTACACTCGTGTGTATAAGGTAGTAGTTGGGGAATTGTTAGGTTAGATTACTCGTTGGTTATTACTGCATTGTCAGAACTAGAAGCACAAGCATTTCGCTACACTCGCATTAACGTCTGCTAACCATGTGTATGTGACAAATATTATTTTTTTAATATTTGATTTGATTTGATTCTTGGCATTCTCTAAACCAGCTTCATGAGGTAGTCACTTGGAAGTTAATTTTTGGAATTTCTTTCCTTTCTTATGCGTTTGAGACAGTCAGTTGTGGTATGACAAGGTATGGGTGGTATACAGAAGATAGCCCTATTTGGTAAAAGACCAAGTCCATAGTATGAGAAGAACAGCTCAAATAAGCAAAGAAAAACGACAGTCCATCATTACCTTAAGACATGAAAGTCAGTCAATCCGGAAAATTTCAAGAACTTTGAAAGTTTCTTCAAGTGCAGTTGAAAAAACCATCAAGCGCTATGATGAAATTGGGTCTCATGAGGACCGCCACAGGAAAGGAAGGTCCAGAGTTACCTCTGCTGCAGAGGATAAGTTCATTAGAGTTACCAGCCTCAGAAATTGTAGCCCAAATAAATGCTTCACAGAGTTCAAATAACAGACACATCTCAACATCAACTGTTAAGAGGAGACTGCTCTCCTCTTAACATGAGCATTGTACATTAGACCGGTGAAAATCTGTCCTTTGGTCTGATGAGTCCAAATTTGAGATTTTTGGTTGCAACCGTCGTGTCTTTGTGAGACACAGAGTAGGTGAACAGATGATCTCCGCATGTGTGGTTCCCATCATGAAGCATGGAGGAGGAGGTGTGGAGAGCTTTGCTGGTGACACTGTCTGTGATTTATTTAGAATTCAAGGCACACTTAACCAGCATGGCTTCTACAGCATTCTGCAGCGATGTGCCATCCCATCTGGTTTGCCCTTGGCAAGACTATCATTTGTTTTTCAACAGGACAATGACCCAACACACCTCCAGGCTGTGTAGGGGCTATTTGACCAAGAAGGAGAGTGATGGACTGTTGCATCAGATGACCTGGCCTCCACAATCCCAATTGGTGGTGTGGGATGAGTTGGACTGCAGAGTGAAGGAAAAGCAGCCAATAAGTGCTCAGCATATTTAGGAAATCCTTCAAGACTGTTGGAAAAGCATTCCACGCGAAGCTGGTTGAGAGAATGCCAAGAGTGTGCAAAGCTGTTATCAAAGCCAAGGGTGGCTACTTTGAAGAATCTCAGATATGAAATATATTTTGACTTGTTTAACACTTATTTGGTTACTACATTTCATACCACACTTCACATTTCACATTTCATATGTGTTATTTCATAGTTTTGATGTCTTCACTACTATTCTACAATGTAGAAAATAGTAAAAAAATAAAATAAAGGAAAACCCTTGAATGAGTAGGTGTGTCCAAACTTTTGACTGGTATTGTATATACAGTATATACTGTATATATACACAACCATTCAACGTTTGGGGTCACTTAGAAATGTCCTTGTTTTCCATGCTTCCTGAAACACCTCCCACAAGTTGGATTGGCTTGATGGGCACTTCTTACATACCATACGGTCAAGCTGCTCCCACAACAGCTCCAGTGACTGAGCTGGCCACTACATTATAGACAGAATACCAGCTGCCTGCTTCTTCCCTAAATAGTTCTTACATAGTTTGGAGCTGTGCTTTGGGTCAATGTCGTAGGAGGGAATTGGCTCCAAATAAACGCCGTCCACAGGGTATGGCATAGCGTTGCAAAATGAAGAGATAGCCTTCCTTCTTCATGATCAGCCGTTTCCAGCTACAATAGTAATTTACAATATTAACAATGTCCACACTGTATTTCTGATAAATGTGATGTTATTTTAATGGACAATTTTTTTGGCTTGTCTTTCAAAAACAAGGACATTTCTAAGTGACCCCAAACTTTTGAACGGTATTGTAAATGAGTATGAATATTACTAACAACAGATTAGACAATGTGGAATAATTTTAGAGGCCACTTTTTTGTTTTTCTTACAAAGCTACATATAGTAATCAATATTTTATACATCCGGTAATTTGACAAATAATGTGCAAAGAAATGAAAAGTCATCTGATATAGCCTATCACATAGGCCTACTCTACGCACTACGCCCAGCCATGCATTGAACTGTCTTTTTTGCAAACAGTGATTGAGTTTTATTGCTAGCCTAAATTATGACTATCCACATTAGGAATATTTTTTTTACCCCCCTTTTTCTCCCCAATTGTTAGTAGTTGTCTCATTGCTGCAACTCCCGTACGGGAAAGCCATGCGTCCTCTGAAACACAACCAAGCTTATAAATCCGGCTTCTTAACACAGCACGCATCCAACCCGGAAGCCAACCTCACCAATGTGTCAGAGGAAACACTGTGCACCTGGTTACAGGAGTTACTAGTGCACGATGAGACAAGGCCAAACCCTCTCTAACCCAGACGGCTGTGCGTCTCCCCATGGACCTCCTGGTCACGGCCAGCTGCGACAGAGCCTGGGCACGAACCCAGAGTCTCTGGTGGCACAACTAGCACTGCGATGCAGTGCCTTAGACCACTGCACCACCCGGGAGGCCACATAGTAGGCTATCTTACAAGTATGAAAATGCAAGGATCCTTCTACTTATGTCAGTGCATTCATAACAACCAAACCATTCTGAAACTTCTAGTCGATTAAAAAAGGTAGCAAATTAGAAGAAAAAAAATTGGGAACCAAATCCAACTCTCCTTCATTGACTTCCATAGAAAAATTCCTCACTTCATGGCTTATATTCGTAGACAGATTTTGGGCGGAGTAAAACCTTGCGCCTCTCTGGTATTGCCTAGATCCCAAAGTATCCCTTTAACCCTGGGCAACATGGGCCTGGGTGACTCACAGGATATTGACATCCATAGTACACAGTGGTAAGTACACTGTGGTAAAAACTCAATACTTCTTGCATTACCCCAAAATGTTCGATTTTTACATAAATGCACTGTAATTTTTAAAACTAATACGTTTTCTCACTGTCTCATGGCAAAATGTGTAGAATTGCTGGATATTGGCCTTAAAGCTGCAACAATAAAAATACCTCTGCCCCATGACAAAATGTGTAGAATTGCAGGAAATGTACTTGAAAACTGCAAAATTGTCTCGCTGATGCCAAGAAGTGCGCCTTTAAAATGTTCCTTCCCACTCGAGTTGTGTTCTGATTCTGAGGTAGTCCTTGATGAATTTGCTATCACAAAAGGCATCCCCGGCCTAATGTTGAGAACTCCTGGTCTCATGCTCACTGCAGGAGGAATGTTGCCTATTGATACTGGCCTGCTGTCTGATGGAATGTGTAGGGCAATTGATGGATCATGGGATGGAAGACATGAGATGTATGTTATTTTGAGAGAATCTAACAGTGTTTTTTGAATGATTGAAATACCTTCGGTGTATGAATTATGGCAGAAATGGTAAATATCGAAGCTCTCTCGAGTGGACTAATAAAGTACAGTATATCTCTTTATCTCTCTGATAATATCTGGTAATTGCAGCAGATGCACAGCAAAACATACTGTATCATCAGAGCTAATGAGCTTAGTAGTGGTTTGTTTTTACTTTAGGGAAGGAAGTTGTCACGACCTGATCTGTTTCACCTGTCCCTGTGATTGTCTCCACCGCCTCCAGGTGTCGCTTGTTTTCCCCAGTGTATTTATCCCTGTGTTTCCTGTCTCTCTGTGCCAGTTTGTCTTGTATGTTTAAGTCAAGTTAACCAGTGTCTTTTTCCCCATACTCCTTTTGCTATTCTCCTTTTTCTAGTCCTCCTGGTTTTGACCCTTGCCTGTTTCTGGACTCTGTACCCGCCTGCCTGAACTCTGCCTGCCTTGACCACAAGCCTGTCTGCCACTCTGTACCTCCTGGACTCTGATCTGGTTTTGACCTTCTTGCCTGTCCACGACCATGACCATTCTCTTGCCTACCCCTTTGGATTATTAAACATTGTAAGACTCCAACCATCTGCCTCCTGTGTCTGCATCTGGGTCTCGCCTTGTGCCTTGATAGAAGTGATACATTATCCTTGGAGACGTAGGAGACTGCTTATTCCACTACACTAACACATTATCATCACATCTATATTCAAACAAGGAGCAGAGTGGAACACTTAGAATGTAAATATAAAATAGCCAAAGGTATGAGCAAGAGGAAAATCACAGGAAGCCTAATGGTTAGAAAAGATCAATAAATGTAACACACACTAGAATGGCATTTAGTCAATGCCTAACAATATGAGGTGGATTATGTTAAATGCCATAGGAACACGTCGGTGAGTGAATTCTCTGTATATTCCTCATGTTTCTTTGATAGCTAATTAGAGTATTGTACTTGTTAGACAAGGTGTATTTAAAATAAATGTTAAAGCTATTGTTAGGCTACAAATAGGTAAATAAGACTCCTTGGTTGGTAACATCTAGACTGTTTAAACATTAAAATGTCCCTGGTTAAATCCAGGCAGGTTTTTATTTTAGACATAGCCGATTTCATAATTCCTCAGAAGTGTGAGAATGTAAGTGAATTTCAGAAGGGTTGTAACATTGAGGCAGTGAAGCCTTATTGAATCATTGAAACAATGGGTGGCACTTAAAGATAATGCATCATAATACGCTTTTTAATGCCTTCAATTCAGTTGTAGCAAAGTGGAAGCCAGAAAACACATGATAGATCTGTACTCACATTTTAAACACAACCTTATGGTATTAAGATTTGGGACTAGATTGGGACTGTTTTTTTTTGGTATTTAACCTTCTTGCATAGAGATTCACCTCCAGTCTTGTGTGAGATAACATAAAGAAAAGACTGGCCAGTTGTGAGACATATAGTATAGGGGGCTCTACTTCTTTATTTATTTCTATTTATTTTACCATATTATACCAGGTAAGTTGACTGAGAACACATTCGCATGTACAGCAAAGACCTGGGGAATAGTTACAAGGGAGAGGAAGGGGGATGAATGAGCCAATTGTAAATTGGGGATGATGCCTTTCTAGAAGTGGGATTCCCAAGTGATGTCCCTGATGTTTCTACTCTCATTCAAATGTGTTCCACAGAACGATGGTCTGGAAAAGTGTGTGTTAGCATTTGTATTTGTCAAACTAACAAAAGCATTTTTTTCATGTCATCTTTTCAGAGAGAAAGAGAGGAAGAAAAAACATGTCAGAGAGAAAGAATGCCTGAGAAGAAAAATAATAGAGACTAGAGTGAGGATCCCAGGAGTATGATAATGCAGGAGAATCCGTTTCCCTCTTGGTGGTGGAGGACGAGTCGTATGTCCAATGGAGCGTCACAATGCATGTTGAGGCTCCCACTGTTTGTAGATGACTGGCTCACTCCAGTGCCTTCTGCAAACTCAGATCAGACCCCCACAGTGAACAGTGTTTTAAGGCTGTGGGTCCTGGTGTGATGCAGTTATTAACCCACACCCTCTGAAACACAAAATCCTCCTGTCACACTGTGCTATAGCCACAATCATTCCCTCCCACCAAAACAATCACATCTCTCCACGTATCACTCAGCTACTGTTGTTTGCATACAGCCTAAAGAATAGCTGTATCATTCTGTTCAATCTGCATTATTCACCGTTCCACAGAATGCCATTGACAGCATCAGTGGCACAGTGCTAACAAAATGAAGAGAACTAAACAGAAACAGCATAGGCCTAGAGCCCTTAACTCAGTACCTCAGGGTCTAGCATTAGACCACAACGTCCTCCAGAACCTCTTCAGATTCAGACATAACCCTACATGAGCACATCCACCTACATCCCCATAGCAGAGATGTAGTGTTTTCCATATGGTGCAAGTGTGTGGGGGATACATCCACATAGTGGTACAGGCAACCTGTCATTGAAAATGTCCTTTCTTTTGATGAGCTGTCATTTACAATGCATCAGAGACAAGACGATGATGGCAATTTCATTCAGCTTCACCATTCATGCAAGGAGAAACCCCATTCTAATTAACATCCCCACTGACCCGATAATAAACATTTATTTATTTATCCCCATCTTCTGCACACGGCAAGGTTTTTTGACATTGTCCTTTCATAGCTTCTGATTTACATTTCTCCTTTTGCAACATTCCACACTCAGTAATGTATTCATCAAATTCATGCATAATTAATTTTGAATTTGCCACTATCTAAGTATTAAAGTATCAAAACAAATTCTCTAATAAATGACAAGTGTACGTCTCCCTTATTAGAAATGAATGCCTTTTTTTTAACCTTTTCTTTTTTGGTGCGGGATGGAAAGTACAATACAACATTGGCACAGTGCACGCTGACAATTGTTCATTTCCAGTGACAAGACTCTGTGAACTATACGCTTGATTATTTAACATTTAGGAAGGCGCTAGTTCAGCCGTGTCAGACAACAAACTGTCTCAACACTCAGCGGCAATCCAATTTAAAAAGGCCAATTCCGTAGTTGTATTGTGCTCTCTTCCATTCTAAAGTGAGCACATGATTATGTAAATAAATTATGATTTATAATAGAAGACAAAGTGTCCCTTTAAAGGAAAAATAACTGACAAGAAAGAAAATAGGTATACACGTGTTACCAGGATGTTGCTGCAAACACATTTGTAAAAAAATGCATTGCTCTATTTTACTTAACAATTTGAGTCAGAAAAATCTCAAGAGGATATCTAGGATCTCTGGACTGCCACAGGTGTTTATTATAGAGCTAGTGGCTGTCATGTTCTCTGTTTTGATTACTAAGCAATTGCGGTCACAATCTCCAATGATCTAAACCCATATGTTAAATGTGAACTTATGCAAATCGTCCCAGGAAAGCTGTTAGGGTATGGAAATCCTTAAAGGGCTATTTTCAGAATTTTCCTTAAAGGAGAGTAATCCAAGAGTTTTAGATAATAATGGTACTCTCAGTGATACAGAGAAGAGAGTGAGACCAGCATCCTAATGAGACTGAATGCTCTAGAAAACAAACTGGGAGTGGTAATCAGATGGTAATTTCTGTTCTAAAATAATGTACTGTATACAATACTCCATATCACTGACAAAGGAGATGATTGTGAACTACAGGAAAAGGAGGAACGAGCACGCCCCAATTCTCATCGACGGGGCTGTAGTGGAGCAGGTTGAGAGTTTCAAGTTCCTTGGTATCCACATCACCAACAAACTAACATGGTCCAAGCACACAAAGACAGTCGTGAAGACGGCACAACAAAACCTATTCCCCATCAGGAGACTGAAAAGATTTGATCCCCAAAAGATCCCCAAAAGATTCTACAGCTGCACCATCGAGGTTGCATCACTGCCTGGTATGGCAACTGCTCGGCCTCTGACCACAAGGCACTACAGAGGGTAGTGCATACGGCCCAGTACGTCACTGGGGCCAACCTTCCTGTCATCCAGGACCTCTATACCAGGCGGTGTCAGAGGAAGGCCCTAAAAATTGTCAAAGACTCTAGCCACCCTAGTCCTTGACTGTTCTCTCGGCTACCGCACGGCAAGCGGTACCAGAGCGCCAAGTCTAAGTCCAGGAGGATTCTAAACAGCTTCTACCCCCATAAGATTACTGAACATATAATAAATGGCTACCCAGACTATTTGCATTGCCCCCCACCCCCGTCTTATACGCTGGTGATACTCTCTGTTTATTATCCATGCATAGTCACTTTAATAGCTCTACCTACATGTACATATGACCTAAATTACCTTGACTAACCGGTGCCCCCGCACATTGACTCTGTACCGGTACCCCCTGTATATAGCCTCGCTATTGTTATTTTACTGATGCTCTTTAATTATTTGTTACTTTTATTATTTTTATTATTTTTATTATTTTTCTTGAAACTGTATTGTTGGTTAAGGGTTTTGTAAGTAAGCATTTCACTGAAAGGTTGTATTCGGCGCATGTGACAAATGCAATTTGATTTTCATGAGTATGCATGAGTATGTACTGTTGTCTTTGATGACATCCTACCACCATATCCACTATAAGTGACCGCACCATACCAATATTAAATGTGACCTTGAAAAATGAACTGTAAAAACAATTACACTTATTTTTTAACATTTTACCATAGTGATAGCACCAAAAAAATAACACACCAGTTGAGTCTTTTCATTTTTAGACTGGTTGGGGGATGGAAGTGAAGGTGAAAGTCAAACTGGCTAGTATTCTGAGCAGGGATGGAATTATCCCGACGAAAACTACGAGTCAAATTAAAGCAGCCATGTGTCATAACCCGGCAATTAATAACCCTTCTTCCTGTGAGGATCTAATGGAGCAGAAGATTTATCAAGCATTATGAGCTTAACACTTCCTTGCTGGGGCACAGCTATTTGTCAATCACCAAAGCACTCTTTTTGCTCTTGCCAACTTTTGCCACTTGTTTTTTTCCCATGAATGTCACATTAACTTCATTAGGGTTTTGGGTGTACTTGTGTGATCAAGCCGTCCATTCTGGCCTGTGTCCACTTCTGTGTGACCACTCTATTTGTCTTCTTGTTTGAGAAGTTGTGGCAGGGGAGAGGATATGAAGCGAAAATGGTGTTTGAATAGGATATTGGACATGTTGTAGTCATGATTATATTGTAAAACTATTTTACCTTGAGTTGGAATTACTTGGAAATTAGTGCTCATTGTGGAGTTTTTACCCACTGTAAAGCTGAAGTGAGCTACAGTATATTATGTGTTGGATGGGGAGAGGTTACAATTCCATTCAAGGTTAAACAGAACCTGAATAGAATGATAGAAAAAAATATGGCCGCAGATTCTCAACAATGTATACGAAGAAGTGCTGAATAGAGAAAGAAATTGCATTAAAAAACTATATATATATATATATATATATATATATATATATATATATATATATATATAAGATTTACCTCAGCAGATACATTTTCATGGAACTTTATCTTTCTAATGAGTTGGAATGAACTTGGCAGATATGTGTGGTAATGTATATTTACAGATTGTGAAGAGAGACAGAAACAGATAGGGGGAAAACATCATTTTTCTTCTTTACCGTTACATTGCCTTCCATTTTCCATTAATATGGACGTCTCTGGTGTCAGCAAACAATGTGGAGCAGGGAAATTAATGCAAATATCCCAACAAGGCAGTGCCATGCTTTTCCCTGCATCAGCGTGATGCATTTAATCTTGCGCACAAACTGCCTTCGTGGACCACAGGACCCATTTTCATTTCCCACACAAAAGCAGCAGGTGCTCTGCAGTTGTTTGGCAAGATTACATGGTGCAAGGATCTCGTTTAAACGTTTTATTCATTGTTTTGAGCTGGGTGGATGATGAAGAAAGAGGGACAGCAAAAAAGAGATAGGAAATCAGGATAAAAAACATTTGTTTGAGAACAAGTGTCTTAAAATTCAATGTTCAAGACTACATATGTTCCTTTGAAATAAGATGACTGGGGTCTCATAAGTCTTCAATAAGTGTGTGGTACTGGTAGTCTAATTATTTCTTATGAAAATAAATAGCTTGAAAAAATATTTTCATCATGAGACATGTACACAACTAATGTCAGGAGTCATGACAACTGATGCGAGGTTAATTTGGCAGTGAGGGTCATGCCGTCGTTATAACAGATGACATAACGATGTCACTTGCTAAAATGTAAAGTGGCCCCTTTTATCCTTCATAATGCCCTAGTGAATTCTTAATTACTTCAAGCTAAGCAAGTAGCAAGCTAGTTAATTTTAGTATGCAGACTCTGAAAGTCAATTGAAAGTCAAATGTGAAAGTTATATTTAGTCAACCAGACCATGTCATGGTCAAGTTGCCAATAAGAAATAACATCAATAATTAATAACATCAATAATTATTTTTCCATTAGGGGAGATTGGGGTAAGTTGAACCAAAGTGGTAATTTGAACCCTTGTTTCTAGGAAACCATACACCAAATGAATCAGTTGACCAAATATTTAGGAAGAGGTCATCATTTCTATGGAGTCTGTGAAGGAAGAAACCACATGGAAAAAGTGGAAACAAGTTAGGGCCAAAAAACTGATTTTCACCAAGTCAAATTCATTTAATGTGTTAGAGGTTTCATGATACTTGTATTTGAACCAAAGTAGATCATTTTAAGAATATTATACATCAGTTGGGGTCTCTATTAGCTGCAATATGAGGTCCTAAACCTAGCATGAAAGTACATATTTGTAGCTGTTTGGGCTAATATAGTCAACATGTTTGCCTTGGGGTAACTTGAGCCATGGCCATGGGGTAAGTTGAGCCGATGTTTGAGCCAATGAGCAAATGTAAGTGTTTTCTTCCCAGGCGTAATGCAAGGTATTATTGCTGGGATATGAGGTAACATCAGGGGCTGACCTATGTTAAAAGTGTTTTAAAAAGTACCAAGTGTTTGTTAAGTGTTATAAGCCTGTGTTAAAATATATTTACAATTATTGAAAGACAAAAAAACGATTGTGATTGTGTTGAATTGTGTTTGAGAAATAAAGATAGACATGGTTTTAAAAAGGTAGTGCTAATATTTAAATCAGTACAGACATTTGTAGGCGGCTTAACTTACCCTGTCCTGTGGCTCAACTTACCCCATACCCTGGGTAAGTTGTGCCAAGAGACCACTTTTTTTGGACAAGCTATGTTTGCAAGACTGTAATGTTTACATTAATTCAGATTATTTCCAGGGATACACAACAACCTGAAATATAAGAATACTGTATTTCCTTTGACGGAATTATGCTGAATGTAAAAACGGGCTCAACTTACCCCACTCTCCCCTACTAATTCTTGTCACAAAATTAACTTTTGAGGAAGAGTATGCTGAAACGGATCATAATTAGAGAAAAGCTTAGAATGTCAGTTTGGCTAGCTGAAAGTTATCTCCCCACCATGTTACGCAACCTTAGTTGTTAATTCCTGCTGACACAAATTACAATTTTATGCTATGCTATCACTACTTCCAATTAATTGCTTATGTTAGTAATGAGGATAAAATAACTGAGCAATTAAGCAATTGTGTTTCAAATGTAATTTTCCAAAATAGTGGCTTTTATACCCACTGAACCATGTCAAAAAACATATTTTGCCCTTTTCCCTCATTTTAACCTCAGACAACATCACATTTGGGACAGTAGGCTACCTGTCCTCTCCTTACCAAAACAAAAGCCTTCTCACCATTCAACTGTTTTTGCCCCCCACACACCCACTCCCTCTCCCTTTCCACTAATCTCTCTGTCTTGCCTATAGATTCTCCCTTGGACTTGCCTTCCCCTTCTCCTCTGATAGAAAGATATGCCTGAGCAGAGCTCAGTGCCATGTCCGCGTCCTCTTCCATTAACCATCTCCCTTGACACACGAGGATTAGTGAACGTGTCGCTCCGCCCCCTGCACTGCTATGATATCGATCGGCTTCCTGCCATGTCATCGCTTCTCTTCCAATTAATTATCATTACATTGAGCCACTTTACTTGACTGTTCTTCTTTCATTTTCTAGCCCTGGCATAAGCACAGCTCCGGCAATGTTAATGATCAATCAAAAAACATATATTGACCAACTCAACAGAATTTGGTAATCAAGACGCTTATTGATCCAATGCATTATTTCATACTTTTTGTAACTGCTGTATGGAATTCAATATTGCTTACTGGAGTGTACAATCAAAGACAAGATCTACAATGCAGTTTTGCAAAAGAGAGAAAAAACGATATACTGTACAACCCTTGTCTTTTATTATCTGTTGATAATGAAAGCTATTTAAAACATTTTATAAACATATGTCAAGTAAAGTCTGTTCTATGAATGAGTTTTTCACTATGTGAATGTGAATCTGATCAAATCTGGAATTGGTACTTGGCATTGTTTTTTATTACTCATACCTCTACCTGCAGGGGATGGAGAGAGATGAATATCCTGCTGTTATTCCTCCTTCACAAGGACCCGGGGCCCGCTCAACTAAACAAATACAACAAAGCTCAACTCATTAGAGACTGTATCAAAAAGCTAATGGACCATTTACTTTGTTTATATTCACATTAGGGATTTTCTTTTTGCTTGATTTTCCTTGCTGGGTTTGTGGCTGTATGTTCGTGTGTGTGGGGACACACACACGTCTTTGTGCGTGTGTTTGTGTGTGTGGCACAGTTTGTTCTAAATTGGGCTATCCCACCATCCCTAGTCACTGTAAAGCTGTGAATGTACACTTCTCAATCTCCTTCTTCCTACTGTACAGCTTATTGTGGGTCCACACTGAGAGATGGGTCTCTCCATGTTGAGGGCTCCTTTGAGGAGGCTAATCCGGTTAGCTTGGCGAAGCCTTTTGTTCCCAAACCCCGATGAGTGCACTCTTCACTCCACCGATCAGATTAGCTGATTTAGGAATGTAATTGAAGTTGGTAAGCCAAACTGTGTCAGATATGTACTTTGTGTCCAGGAAAAGGCATTATTGTCATTTAACATGTTAATATTCTCACCTTAGGCTGCCAGCTCTGAGGCTGGACCCCCAGTTGACATGAGAGATGTTTCCTGCTCCATCTAACTCACTGCTTTGCTGAATACAGAAGAAAGTTAAAGAGATAGTTCACCCAAATTACATAACGGGGTATTGGTTTCCTTACCCTGGAAGCAGTCTATGGACCATGTTAGACATGACAGCAATCCATGCATTGGTTTAGTTTCCCAGGCACTGTTTCCAAATGATAAAGTTTTTGCATTTGTGGAACAAATCCCATCCAAGTCCTGGTCCCAATTTTAGCATTCTTCACACATCATGTCCAAATCCTCCGAAAGTATCTAAAATTGATTGTGAAGATCAACAAAGTCACTTATAGAGGATTTGAACATAATGCGCAAAAAAATGCTTGTATCGTTACCGGATTGTTCATGAATTGCGGTGGGATTGCTGTCATACATTGTCCATAGACTGCTTACAAGCATTTCGCTACACCCGCAATAACATCTGCTATGTGACCAATACAATTCGATTTGGATAAGGAAACCAATGTATCGTTTTATAATTTTGGTGAACTATCCTTTTAAGCTTTTAGATTGAAGGGAAGGGAAATTATGAAAAGGTGCCATAACATACAGTACATCAAATAGGTTTGGTTTCATCAGCTCTCCTCAAATGTAAAAGTACTGACACTGAGTGAAAGGCACCTCTTAGATCCTACACATAATCAACACTTTATAGAGCAGCAGTAGTCTCAAGGTCTAATGTTAAAAAATGAGGAGCGTAAAGTGAACGTCTTTTCTAATCTGCAATAATGACTTTTTAATGTAGTAGGATTCTACTGTGTGTGTGTGTGTGTGTGTGTGTGTGTGTGTGTGTGTGTGTGTGTGTGTGTGTGTGTGTGTGTGTGTGTGTGTGTGTGTGTGTGTGTGTGTGTCCTAGGTTGCATCAAATCCCTGTCAAAGGCACAGTGCTTTACCTGTGACTTCAAGAGAAGATGAAAGGAATTTGATAGACTAGCGGTCGGTGTCTTTCATCACACAACTTTCCTAATCTCTTTATGTTAATTTCTAAACCTGCTGGAATGAGAGTGCATAAAGCATCAGCGCAAGCGCTTCTATGTTTGTTTTATAGTGAAATTAAAGTGTAAATAAATAATATTAATGAGCGAGCATCACCGGTTTAAGCCTGAAAGCTCTTCAGATTGTGACACAACCATAGGCCTCTCTGTTCTCACTTGTCAACCCACAGGCGTAATCCAGCCCCTCCACCTAAGAGCTTAGTTTTAGGTGTGATTCTGCCTCAGAAAGATTTCGTCTATGTTTGACTTAGCATACATCAGCCTCATTTTACACTACTCTTTTCGCTCTCTTTTTCACCCTTTCATCTTTTTCTGTAGACCCTGTTTTTCATGTTTTTGACACATTTCATGTTCTTTTCTTTACACATCATTATTTAAACGTGGTACAGTAGGATGTAGTTTGGTTTGACATATGCTTGGCTTTTTGAACTGTTTGACTTGAGGCATAAAATATTTTGTAATGGATCCCCATAATGCAATGTCCTTTGCCACTCATGTAAAGCAATTGTTCAGGTTAAGAGCTATCTAAGCTCATGGCTCTGGGTTTGAAATCCACTCAGGTGGTGTAACTCTCAGCTCAAGTTAGTGAATCAATTACATGTAAGGTTATCACCATGCAAACACTCAAAAGCCATTTCATATTGTCTTCAAATACCATTCCAAATACCATAACAACCATTTTTTTTGCTCATCCTGATGGAGGCAGAGGATCTTGCCAAGTGCTTTATTGTCTTCCTCGGAGTGCTAGGAGCGTTGGGGACACAGTATTGATTTATAAACTCAATGTTCCTGCAGAAATAGAAAAGCTCAGAGTTTAAAAGCCCAAAGGTTTGTACATTTTGCTGTTTTATTATTATGGTATGTCACTACTGTACTGAGCATTTTGGGACAAATAAGGTAATGGACTATATTGGAATAATCTGTCAACACAACATCCCAAATGTTATAATGTAGACAATTTAGCATTACTGATTGGAATTTAATTACATTTCTATGATTAGCCTACACTAGAGGTATTCATGGGACCAGGGGGAACCAATATACCCGGGACCCGACCCAGGTCCGAGCTGACTACACTCTAGCCTACACCAACCTTTTTACTTCTTTAACTGCTGCAATACTTCTTTATCTTCTTTTTTTTTTTTTGGAATAATAAACAAATCATATAACACACATTTATGAGACTTAGTTGGAATGACATCAATACATTAACATGATTGCCCCTAGTCATTTCAGTGTTCAGGGGAAGTTATTCTGAAAAGGTCTGATTCAAAGCAAGCAACACCACTGAGAAAATATGTTTCATGGAGCAATGTCACAGCCATGTGGACATGAATAGTATTGATGAAACAACATCTCCTTCAGAATAGGCCCATGGGAGCTTCTCCAGGCGATAAATGAATTAATGAGGAAAAAGACAGGCATAGACATCCTCCCAACTTTATGACAAATGCAGTCTAATTACTTGAGCGTCATAAAGAGCGCACTTGACTGTAGCGGCCCATCTCACCTAAACTCAGCAAAAAAAGAAACGTCCCTTTTTCAGGACCCTGTCTTTCAAAGATAATTCGTAAAAATCCAAATAACTTCACAGATATTCACTGTAAAGGATTTAAACACAGTTCCCATGCTTGTTCAATGAACCATAAACAATTAATGAACATGCACCTGTGGAACGGTCGTTAAGACACTAAGAGCTTACAGACGGTTGGTTATTAAGGTCACAGTTCTGAAAACTTAGGACACTAAAGAGGCCTTTCTACTGACTCTGAAAAACACCAAAAGAAAGATGCCCAGGATCCCTGCTCATCTGCGTGAACGTGCCTTAGGCATGTTGCAAGGAGGCATGAGGACTGCAGATGTGGCCAGGGCAATAAATTGCAATGTCTGTACTGTGAGATGCCTAAGACAGAGCTGCAGGGAGACAGGACAGAGGGCTGATCGTCCTCGCAGTGGCATGCCATGTGTAACAACACCTGCACAGGATCGGTACATCCGAACATCACACAGGCGGGACAGGTACAGGATGGCAACAACAACTGCCCGAGTTACACCAGGAATGCACAATCCCTCCATCAGTGCTCAGACTGTCCGCAATAGGCTGAGAGAGGCTGGACTGAGGGCTTGTAGGCCTGTTGCAAGGCAGGTCCTCACCAGACATCACCGGCAACAACATCGCCTATAGGCACAAACCCACCGTCGCTAGACCAGACAGGACTGTCAAAAAGTGCTCTTGACTGACGAGTCGTGATTTTGTCTCACCAGGGGTGATGGTCGGATTCGCTTTTATCGTTGAAGGAATGAGCATTACACAGAGGCCTGTACTCTGGAGCGGGATCGATTTGGAGGTGGAGGGTCAGTCATGGTCTGGGGCGGTGTGTCACAACATCATCGGAATGAGCTTGTTGTCATTGCAGGCAATCTCAAACCTGTGCGTTATAGGGAAGACATCCTCCTCCCTCATGTGGTACCCTTCCTGCAGGCTCATCCTGACATGACCCTACAGAATGACAATGGCACCAGCCATACTGCTTGTTCTCTGCATGATTTCCTGCAAGACAGGAATGTCAGTGCTATGCCATGCCAGCGAAGAACCCGGATCTCAATCCCATTGAGCACGTCTGGGATCTATTGGATCGGAGGGTGAGGGCTAGGGCCATTCCCCTCAGAAATGTCCGGGAACCTTGGTGCCTTGGTGGAAGAGTGGTGAAACATCTCACAGCAAGAACGGGCAAATCTGGTGCAGTCCATGAGGAGGAGATGCACTGCAGTACTTAATGCAGCTGGTGGCCACACCAGATACTGACTGTTACTTTTGATTTTGACCCCCCATTTGATCAGGGACACATTTTTCCAATTATGTTACTGACATGTCTGTGGAACTTGTTCAGTTTATGTCTCAGTTGTTGAATCTTATGTTCATACAAATATTTACACATGTTAAATTTCTGAGATTAGATATTCTCATTCTGAGATTAGATATAAACTCTCTCGCTGCTAAAAACACTCGGCCATTCACTACTAAATGTAGACTTTACAACCCACACTGAGAACATGTTGTTGAGTGTTTTTCAGTGTTTGTTGGCGGCTTGGCGTTATCCACTGGGTACAAACTGGTTCAATCAACATGGTTTCAACGTCATTTGAAACTGTACAGTGAGTGACATGGAATATACTTCGAAAATACATTGGATTTGAAAAAAGTACATTTGGTAAAATTTAAACCACAGGGTTACAGTGGCTTGTGAAAGTATTCACCCCCTTGACATTTTTCCTATTATGTTGCCTTACAATCTGGAATTAAAATAGATTTTTTGGGGGTTTCATTTACAGAACATGCCTACCACTTTGAAGATGGAAAATATTTTTTATTTTTTATAAAAAAATGAAAACTTGAGCGTGCATAACTATTCACCCCCTCAAAGTCAATACTTTGTAGAGACACCTTTTGCAGCAATTACAGCTGCAAGTCTCTTGGGGTATCTCTCTATAAGCTTGGCACATCTAGCCACTGGGATTTTTGCCCATTCTTCAAGGCAAAACTGCTCCAGCTCCTTCAAGTTGGATGGGTTCCGCTGATGAACAGCAATCTTTTAAGTCATACCACAGATTCTCAATTGGATTGAGGTCTGGCTTTGACCAGGCCATTCCAAGACATGTAATTGTTTCCCCTTCAACCACTTGAGTGTTGCTTTAGAAGTATAATTAGGGTCACTGTCCTGTCTCAAATCTCTGGAAGACTGAAACAGGTTTCCCTGAAGAATTTCCCTGAATTTAGCATCATCCACCATTCCTTGAATACTGACCAGTTTCCCATTCCCTGTCGATGAAAAACATCCTCACAAAATGATGCTGCCACCACCATGCTTCACTTTGGGGATGGTGTTCTCAGGGTGATGAGAGGTGTTTTGTTTGCGCCAGACATATCGTTTTCCTTGATGGCCAAAAAGCTTCATTTCAGTCTCATCTGACCAGAGTACCTTCTTCCACATGTTTGGGGAGTCTCCCAATTGCCTTTTGGTGAACACCAAATGTGTTTGCTTATTTTTTTCTTTAAGCAATGGCTTTTTTTCTGGACACTCTTGTGTAAAGCCTAGCTCTGTGGAGTGTACGGCTTAAAGTGGTCCTATGGACAGATACTCCAATCTCCGCTGTTGAGCTTTGCAGCTCCTTCAGGGATATCTTTGGTCTCTTTGTTGCCTCTCTGATTAATGCCCTCCTTGCCTGGTCCATGATTTTTGGTGGCGGCCCTCTCTTGGCAGGTTTGTTGTGGTGCCGTATTCTTTCCATTCTTTCCATTTTTTAAATATTGATTTAATGGTGCTATATATGTGTGCACCTCTTTTCCGTTTTTATTTTTTTTACATTTTTTTAAACATTTTATTTTTTTCATTTCACCTCACCAATTTGGACTATTTTGTGTATGTCCGTTACATGAAATCCAAATAAATATTGATTTAAATTACAGGTTGTAATGCAACAAAATAGGAAAAACACCAAGGGGGATGAATGCTTTTGCAAGACACTGTAAGTCATCATGGTAACCAAATTTCAACATAAACAAACTTTGTATAAAATATGATGAATTTGTACCTTTAAAACAACGTCAGTCTTCAACGTTATTTCCACTATCATAAAAGAAAACAATAGACTGGGTAGCACCTCGTACTGGAGAATCCACAGCTATCCTTTGGTCTCCCATGCTGGGTTTTAACCAAGTCCAGCCATGTTTAGCTATGATATTTGTCGCAGACTATTAAAATAAACTAAAATGTTATTGATCACATACAGCGCATTCAAAAAGCATTCCTTCCTTTTTATTACATTTTGTTACATTACAACCTTATTCTGAAATTGATTAAATGAAACAAATTCCTCATCAATCTACACACTATACCCCACAATGACAAAGAGAAAAACGTTTTTTAGAAATGTTTGCAAATTAGTAGAAAAACTAAAACTGAAATACCTTATTTATATAACTATTCAGACCCTTGCTACGAGACTCAAAATTGAGCTCAGATGCATCCTATTTCCATTGATCATCCTTGAGATGTTTCTACAACTTGATTGGAGTCCACCAGTGGAAAATGTAATTGATTGGACATGATTTGGAAAGGCACACGCTTGTCTATATAAGGTTCCACAGTTGAGAGTGCATGTCAGAGCAAAAACCAAGCCATGAGGTCGAAGGAATTGTCCGTAGAGCTCCGAGACAGGATTATGTCAAAGCACAGATCTGGGGTAGGGTATGTCTGCAGCATTGAAGGTCCCCAAGAACACAGGGGCCTCCATTTTCTCAAATGGAAGAAGTTTGGAACCACCAAGGCACTTCCTGGATGTAACAAAGACGCAGGGAGTCAAGCAGCAGGTGTAGATGGTGATTTTAATAATAACGAACATGGAGAGTTACAAAACAAGTGATGCATCTGGACATAAAAACAGAACCAATACTGAGTGATGCTAGGGAGTGCTAGATAAAGGGGGAGAAATTAGGGTAGTAATGAAGTCCAGGTGTGCCTCATGATGGTGTGTAGGTGTGCATAATGAGAGTTGCCAGGTGTGCGCAATGATTGGATTCCAGGACCGGTGGTTAGTAAACTGGCAAAGTTCTCTGGTCTGATGAAACTAAGAGTCTCTTTGGCCAAGCTTCATGTCTGGAGGAAATCTGGCACCATCCCTAAGATGAAGCCTGGTGGTGGCAGCATCATGCTGTGGGGCTGTTTTTCAGCGGCAGGGACTGGGATACTAGTCAGGATCGAGGGAAAGATTAACGGAGCAAAGTACAGAGAGATCCTTGATGAAAACCTACTCCAGAGAGCTTTTAACAGGACAACAACCATAAGCACACAGCCAAAATAACGCAGGAGTGGCTTAGGGACAAGTCTCTGAATGTCCTTGAGTGGCGCAGCCAGAGCCCAGACTTGATCCCGATCAAACATTTCTGGAGAGACCTGAAAATAGCTGTGCAGCGACTCTCCCCATCCAACGTGACAGAGCTTGAGAGGATCTCCCGAGAATGGGAGAAACTCCCCAAATACAGGTGTACCAAGCTTGTAGCGTCATACCCAAGAAGACTCGAGGCTGTAATCACTGCCAAAGGTGCTTCAACAAAGTACAAAGTACTGAGTAAAGGGTGTGAATATTTATGTAAATGTATTATCTCATTTTTTACATTTGCAAAAATGTCTAAAAACCTGATTTTGCTTTGTCATTATGGGGTATTGTCTGTAGATTGGTGAGAGAAAAAAACTATTTAATCCATTTCAGAAAGGCTGTAATGTAACAAAATGTGTAAAAAGTCAAGGGGTCTGAATACTTCCTAATGGACTGTACATTGGGGTGGCAGGTAGCCTAGTGTGGTTAGAGCGTTGTGCCAGTATCAAAAGTTTGCTAGATTGAATCCCCGAGCTGACAAGGTAAAAATCTGTCATTCTGTCCCTGAACAAGGCAGTTTCTAGGCTGTTATTGTAAATAAGAATTTGTTCTTAACTGACTTGCCTAGTTAAATAAAGGTTAAAAAAAATAATTGAAGTATTATTTGCAATTGTCACTATGACATTATACAATGGGTGGGTATAATCCTGAATGCTGATTGGTTAAAGCCGGTGTCTATTCCACGTTACCACTGGCTAATCTATGACCTTAAACTGCCTATTTACTCTGTTCCATCTGACTGAGCAATCCACTGTCTCATCAGCCCAGCCAGGTAATTTGTTCACTTGATTTAAACTATACAAAACTATATCTCACATTTCTTTTAGACTACCATTTAGTTTTAAACACCGGAAATTTGTATAAACCTTGCTGTTTCTCTATCTGACATTTGCAACATTGTTTCAATATTCAAATTCAATCTCCAGCTGTCCCATAGTAATTAACGTGTCGGGATGAGGCAGACAGACAGGCAGCTTTTCTCAGCCAGTCAAAATCATGAATCAGCATCATTTCTATGGATATATACAAAGAATAGAAATAGAAAACGAAGAGCAGCTAGTTTGCTGTCTTTGCAGCTTCAGTTTGAAGTGATTGTGTAGGTTGTGTTGTTGCCTAGCTCCTCTGAACAACAGTGTTCTGACGAGGGAGCATATTTTCTATGCCATTAGCTCATTGTTATGTATGTATCCAAATAAATGTCACTAGAAAAGTTTAAACAAATGCAGCTAATTTGCTGTTATTCTTCCTGCACTGTTAGACGTGATTGTAAATTAGCCGTAGTTGGCTAGCTAGCAAGCAAGGGATAAGAACGTTGCCAGCAAGGGATAAGAACGTTGCCAGCTATTGTTCTAAATTGAACATTTAGAACCATATACAAACACTACAAAATAAAGAACAATGAAAGAAAACTAGCCTATCTGGTGAAAACACATGGGTCGTGAAACCCAGGCTCTCTGGCAACTGAAAGGATAGAACGAATGACCAGCCGGCTTTGGTAGCGACCCTAGATTTGTGTCGGGACTATATCTTGTGGAAGGATAAAATAGTATGAATAAATTAATCAAAATAACGTTGTTAATGAAAATATGTCAACCATTATTTGAAAATATTGGCCACCCGTTGTTTAAATTGATAATGGTTGGTAACACCGGCGCGTGCAATAGGGAAGTAAAGTGGAATTCGAACTCATCTCCTCCATTGTTTGGCTGTGGCCATAGCAACGTTCTAAAATTAGGTGAACAGATAGTGGAGGGAAACTCACCTCAACTCCTCTAGGCCTACTTTGACACACATGCAAAACAGACTAGACTAAATTAGGTTTATTCTAGGGATACAAAATTGTTTGAACCAAACAATTCCAGTCCCGTTAAGTATTTCTGTAGCCTAATAACTGAGGAGCAGTTAATTTGAACATCCTGACATGTGCATCATTGAACCAACAGCTGGAGGCAAATGATGGAACACCTGTTGCTAAGCAACCACCAGTCCGTTCTTCAGAGAGGGCCACATATTTGACCACATATCTTGTTGAGAAACTAGACCCCGGCTTTGAAGCCAACCCACCCCTCGCTCACATTAATTTTGTCAACTGTAAGGTAACATAAATACATAACATAAATATTTGGTTTAACCAGTCCAGCGAGTTTAGCTAGTAGCCTAGTTCCATAGATAGCTACATCCAGCTTTGTTATGGATGTCGGAGATGTATACAGTCCTGGAATCGAGGGGCCTCATTCCAACACTAGGTGTCAAGACTGCGCTCCTCTCCTCGCCCCTACCTGGGCTCGAACCAGCCACCCTCGAAGCATCGTTACCCATCGCACCACAAAAGCCACAGCCCTTGCAGAGCAAGGGAAACAACTTCTTCAAGGTCTCAGAGCGAGTGACGTCACTGATTGAAACGCTATTAGCGCGCACCCCGCTAACTAGCTAGCCATTTCACACCAGTTACACTCACTCCCCTTTTGAACTCCTCCTTTTCCACAGCAACCAGTGATCCGGGTCACGGTACCAATGTAACAGTATAGCTTCTGTCCCTCTCCTCATCCCAACCTGGGCTCGAACCAGGGACCCTCTGCACACATCAACAACTGACACCAACAAAGCATCATTACCCATCGCTCCACAAAAGCCAAGGCCCTTGCAGAGCAAGGGAAACAACTACTTCAAGGTCTCAGAGCGAGTGACATCACCGATTGAAACGCTATTAGCGCGCACCCCGCTAACTAGCTAGCCATTTCACACCAGTTACACCAACAAGTTTCCATCAGCCTAATCACCGGACAGAGATCAGAGGAGGTGAGTTTGTTGCCTACGACCTTGCGAGAGCATGCACTCATCAACAGATCACTAGGGATGGGTCTGCTTTTTTGAACTGATCTTTTTTGTGAACGTGTTCATTTTTCTCCCTGATTTGCATAGCCTACTGCAACTACATTTTTGTTGTTACTAAAATAAACGTTTTTCTACAGATAAGTTACAACATAATCATTTTAAGAGGGTCCTCCCTGTAGAATCAATAAATAGTCCTAGTGGGGAAAGCACGTCAGTCTGGTCCATGCTGATATTTTCAGTGCAGGCCATCTAATAATTTGGCCAGGTAAAAAATGATTTGATTTCACATTTCACGATCTGATGTAACGGTAGCCTACATTTAGGGCTTTACGTTGTAGATTAGAATTTATTTTATGGTTCTAGGTCGATTTTAAGGCATTTTGAAAGAACAACTATTTGAGAGCCAAATAAGCCGGCTCTTTTAAGTGAATGAAGCAAAAGGAGCCGGCTCACCGGAAAGAATCGGAATGCCCATCACTACAGACATCTGAAATTCAAACTTTTTTGACATTTTTGCATAATGCGCATTGAGCAATGTGGTGGTTTTCGTTGTGATTGTCCAGTTTCACATTCCTAACGTATCTGATATGATTGATTAAGTACAGTGACTTACAATGGCAGAAGCCAAAGGGTTATCATCCTGGACTCACTTGGATGCTCTAGCTGGTCTGTGTCTTGCAGTTGTAATTCGTGTAAGTGCCTTATGCAAATGTCATCATAATCATCATCATTTAGAAATGTGCCAGAGGTGACCAGTATCTGCCCTTTACTGTTATTCTCCACTGTATAACATTTTCTTACTAACTTTTTCAGTGAAGAGAGAGTTAGCCTTCCCCAAGTACCACTTCAACATTATCATCATAATCCTCTGCTGTAAGAAAATGAATGTCTATTTTGGACTGGGAAAGGATTATGCACTCAGGGTAGGTTTTACATCTTCAGCTAGAGTAGGAATGTGGTATTGAAACTACCTGACAGTAGTGAAACTACCTGACAGAGATTTACTACAGTGCATTTTCCTCATACATGGTAAATGACAGGTGTACAACAAGGACTTTGAGGAGGGCGACCATGGAGAGCTGCAGTCTGGTCACTCACCTGCTCTTCAACCCGGTCAAGCTCGATCACATGTGGTGACTGTGTCAGGGTAAACCAATCAGCTCTCTCTGTGTTCAGTTAGGGTTGAGTACAGAGACTCGGCCAGAATCACTGAATTATTGTATAGATAGCACCAGGGGCTGCATTCATAACCACAGATAATGGGAATACCATTTTTACCACCTGTATTTTTCACTCTAGTGTTGGAGTTACCAGCAAATGGAGACAAATATGTTCAATCAACATGTATCAATGGCAAATTATGGCCTCGTTCTCAGGTGAAAGGAAATATGTTGAGTTGTATTATTATCTCATGTAAATGGAATGCCATATTCTAAACCTCTTACTGTATTAGAGGTTTATATAAGATGAATTAAAGGATTTGGTTTTGAGGACCAATGTTAGTGTAACCTAAGGAACCCCCTCCCATCCCTTTTTTACATTTTTGTAAAAACTTTTTTACACCTTTTTCGTGACATCCAATTGGTAGTTACAATCTGTGTCTCATCGCTGCAACTCCCAAACGGACTCGGGAGAGGCGAAGGTCGAGAGCCATGCGTCCTCCGAAACATGACCCTGCCAAGCCGCACTGCTTCTTGACACACTGCTCGCTTAACCCGGATGCCAGCCGCACCAATGTGTCATCTATCCCTAGAATAAACCTAATTTAGTCTAGTCTGTTTTGCATGTGTGTCAAAGTAGGCCTAGAGGAGTTGAGGTGAGTTTCCCTCCACTATCTGTTCACCTCATTTTAGAACGTTGCTATGGCCACAGCCAAACAATGGAGGCGATGAGTTCGAATTCCACTTTACTTCCCTATTGCACGCGCCGGTGTTACCAACCATTATCAATTTAAACAACTGGCGACAGTG
The DNA here is from genome assembly GCF_045791955.1 of Oncorhynchus clarkii lewisi. Lineage (NCBI taxonomy): Eukaryota > Metazoa > Chordata > Actinopteri > Salmoniformes > Salmonidae > Oncorhynchus > Oncorhynchus clarkii. The sequence continues at coordinate 56,201,010 of NC_092155.1, read as the reverse complement.
TCAGCATGCATGCGCCTGGCCCGCCAAGGTGTCACTAGAGGGCAATAGCACAAGGACATCCCAGCCGGCCAAACCCTCCCTGACCTGGACGACGCCAATTGTGCGCCGCCTCATGGGTCTTCTGGTCGCGGCCGGCTGCGACACAGCCCGCGATCAAACCCGGATCTGCAGTGACGCCTCAAGCACTGCGAAACAGTGCCTTTCGTGAAGCGCTCCCATCCCTTTCTGACCTCTGATTCCTGCAGGCAGGAGTTTCTGCTGGCCCAGGGGTGCTGGTGTACCCGTATGGACCTGGACGTGGCCCACCAGCACCTCTACTGCTTCTCAGACCTTGGTCTGCTGTGCTAAGAGATGGAGGGCATGACAATTAACATAGGAGTTGGGAAGACAGCACAAACACATCTGGTACCAGGCTATAGCCTCAGCCCACCAACCAGGTCTGCTGTTCTCAAATGAGAGTGGAGTAAAGTTACAACATCAAATCAGATTTTATTGGTCACATACACATACAGAGCCTTGCGAAAGTATTCGGCCCCCTTGAACTTTGCGACCTTTTGCCACATTTCAGGCTTCAAACATAAAGATATAAAACTGTATTTTTTTGTGAAGAATCAACCACAAGTGGGACACAATCATGAAGTGGAAAGACATTTATTGAATATTTCAAACTTTTTTAACAAATCAAAAACTGAAAAATTGGGCATGCAAAATTATTCAGCCCCCTTAAGTTAATACTTTGTAGCGCCACCTTTTGCTGCGATTACAGCTGTAAGTCGCTTGGGGTATGTCTCTATCAGTTTTGCACATCGAGAGACTGAATTTTTTTCCCATTCCTCCTTGCAAAACAGCTCGAGCTCAGTGAGGTTGGATGGAGAGCATTTGTGAACAGCAGTTTTCAGTTCTTTCCACAGATTCTCGATTGGATTCAGGTCTGGACTTTGACTTGGCCATTCTAACACCTGGATATGTTTATTTTTGAACCATTCCATTGTAGATTTTGCTTTATGTTTTAGATCATTGTCTTGTTGGAAGACAAATCTCCGTCCCAGTCTCAGGTCTTTTGCAGACTCCATCAGGTTTTCTTCCAGAATGGTCCTGTATTTGGCTCCATCCATCTTCCCATCCATTTTAACCATCTTCCCTGTCCCTGCTGAAGAAAAGCAGGCCCAAACCATGATGCTGCCACCACCATGTTTGGTGGTGTGTTCAGCTGTGTTGCTTTTACGCCAAACATAACGTTTTGCATTGTTGCCAAAAAGTTAAATTTTGGTTTCATCTGACCAGAGCACCTTCTTCCACATGTTTGGTGTGTCTCCCAGGTGGCTTGTGGCAAACTTTAAACAACACTTTTTATGGATATCTTTAAGAAATGGCTTTCTTCTTGCCACTCTTCCATAAAGGCCAGATTTGTGCAATATACGACTGATTGTTGGCCTATGGACAGAGTCTCCCACCTCAGCTATAGATCTCTGCAGTTCATCCAGAGTGATCATGGGCCTCTTGGCTGCATCTCTGATCAGTCTTCTCCTTGTATGAGCTGAAAGTTTAGAGGGACGGCCAGGTCTTGGTAGATTTGCAGTGGTCTGATACTCCTTCCATTTCAATATTATCGCTTGCACAGTGCTCCTTGGGATGTTTAAAGCTTGGGAAATCTTTTTGTATCCAAATCCGGCTTTAAACTTCTTCACAACAGTATCTCGGACCTGCCTGGTGTGTTCCTTGTTCTTCATGATGCTCTCTGCGCTTTTAACGGACCTCTGAGGCTATCACAGTGCAGGTGCATTTATACAGAGACTTGATTACACACAGGTGGATTGTATTTATCATCATTAGTCATTTAGGTCAACATTGGATCATTCAGAGATCCTCACTGAACTTCTGGAGAGAGTTTGCTGCACTGAAAGTAAAGGGGCTGAATAATTTTGCACGCCCAATTTTTCAGTTTTTGATTTGTTAAAAAAGTTTGAAATATCCAATAAATGTTGTTTCACTTCATGATTGTGTCCCACTTGTTGTTGATTCTTCACAAAAAAATACAGTTTTATATCTGTATGTTTGAAGCCTGAAATGTGGCAAAAGGTCGCAAAGTTCAAGGGGGCCGAATACTTTCGCAAGGCACTGTATTTAGCAGATGTTATTGCGGGTGTAGTGAAATGATAACACCGTAGTCAGTGATCTGTGGTATGTAATCCATCGCTCTCCCATCCTGTTCTCTCTGTAGTCAAAGCGTGGAGCAAGGCGGCCCATCTCCTCCATGTGTTTGAGGGCCATAACCAACCTGTCACCAACCTGGTCCTGCACCCTGACACCCCCTCCATCTTCATCTCTGGCTCTCTGGGAGGTACTATCCGCCTCTGGTGCCTGGACACCCTGACCCAACTCTGCAGGTGACCCCCTGCTCCCTCTACCGTGATCCTCTCACTCAAATAGACTCTGAATTGTAGTTCACTGAAAGGTTGGCATGCAGTATATTTTGTGAACACTTGAGGGCGGGCATTCATAAATGGACACAGTGTGATTAGTGAGGTCCCTTCAGCCTTCACTTTCTCTTCTCTTTCCGTCCACTCTCCCCCACATTTTTTTCAGATAACTTTATATTTTCCATATTCCTCATCTTACTTTCTTTACTTCATGTTATCACCCCTCCATCTGCAGTGTAACATGTGTGAAGGGGGTTCTGGGACCGGGGCTAACAGAGGAGGGGCTGCTGAATGCCTGGTCTCTGAGGAACATGCAGCTCTACCAACCTAACTACTTCCTTGACTTCTGGAGCCACCTGCGCTGCCTAGCCCTCTCCTTCACACTGTGCAAGGCCCTGGACAAGACCACATGCCTTCTCACCCTGGGGGAGGGCAACAGGTCCGCTATGTCCACCATCTTCAATCTTCTTCATACAGAGTGTATTGAAATGACATCTGTTTCCTTGTAAAGTGTTCCATTCCTGCATTTCATGTTTAGATGTTAGACTTTCTGTTCAAATGGCAATTATGGTCTTTTGATTTGCAAGGAAATTGCCTCAAAGTCACAATTGCAGCATTTTATAGAACATAAAAGTGTGATATATTTTATTGAAGCCTTCCATAGATCTGCATCTGTCTACTATACAGCCTCCACATCTTATCCTGTACAGATGGTAAGAAGCTGTGCATGATGCCCCCACACCCCTTCCACTCACTGCTGAAAGTCCTGCCTAACTTTGCCTATGGCCGGGCCAGTCGGGCCATCGCCCTCCTGCTCAGCTCCTGGGAAATCTGGGTCTACACAGCCAGGTAAGTGGGTCAGAACAGGTGCTGCTGGGAGTGGCTTGAGTCATTGTAGTTGTTTATATGACACTATGAAATCATATGATCAGATGTGATCAAAGGGCTTGATCAAAGTATTTTCCCCTGTAATCTCTGCAGGACTGACCCAGTGTTCCGTGTGGCTAGGTTGGAAATCAGGGAGATGTAGCAGCTCATTGCTTACATCATGCCAAAGGACAGGGCATGTGTAAAGAGGTGAGGGATTGACGAGGGGCTCCGGCTTAAGCATGGTCAGGTTTTCAGTGGAAAAGTGTAGTAAATGCATGCATGTTGTTTATATGTTTATATAATGTTTATACACAAAAAAGGAAAAGGCATTTGCATTGGCACCGGAGGTGCACCTTGTGACTACAGCATGCAGTTTGGTGTTATTGTCCAGTGGTCAAGGGGTCTGTGCACCTTCATTAGACGTCTCCTGTGAGAAGAGACAAATCTGGGTGTGTTGTAGCCTGGGATTTCTCATCTCTCCTGTCTGCTACTGGACTGATGAGGGAATGGTCTGTGCAGATGCCATCAACTTCATACTGTGTGGCATGTAGGTATCTACACCCCAATTTCCATTTGTCTGCCTGCCTTTTTATGTCTACTGTATCAGTGTGTCATTTCTCACCGTCCTTCGTGTATCCATATCTTTTGAAAATTGTATTTTCAGGACGGAAGAATACTATTCATGGATGTCATCATTCGAAATCTGAAATTCTGTGAGATTAAAGTCCACAAAGATCCTGTAAGCATTCCACTACAAACTTCCCTTCAGTTACATATACCTTACCAGGGGGTTGACTTCACTAGCCAGTTCACTCTTCAGCCACTAAAGGGCCTATATTTCTCTGAGGAGGATGGGCAGGAGGTGGGGGAACTCGCTCTCTCTCAGTTCAATTTCAATTTAAGGGGCTTTATTGGCATGGGAAACATGTTTACATTGTCAAAGCAATTGAAATGGATAATAAACAAAAGTGAAATAAACAATAAAAAATGAAAAGTAAACATTACACTCACAAAAGTTCAAAAATAAAGATATTTCAAATGTCATTTTATGTCTATTTACAGTGTTGTAATGATGTGCAAATACGTTTCTCTCTCGCTCAAAGCTATCTGTGTGTGTACACATTTATTTTTGTTTTTCTCTCTAGGACTCAAAGTCCAGTGTGGATGAGATGATACCAGCTCCCTCCCTAACCTACCAGTCCCTACCAGTCCCTGCCCAGTCTCATCTCCTCTCTGTCTGTCCTTCAGAACCCTGCTCCTCACACATGGACAGTCCACCACTGACCTCCTACAGACCCTGGGTGAGACATAAGCCAAGGAGATCGTTTAATCATACTTTTTTTTTTTTTAATTGACCATCTACATTTTAGTCATTTAGCAGACGCTCTTATCCAAAGCGACTAACAGTTGTTGCATTTATCTTAAGATAACTAGATGGGACAACAACATGTCGCAGTAAGTACACTTCTCAATAAAGTCAAAGTTGGTAATAAAAAAAAAAGAAGAAATAAAAAAAGAAGAAGTGTGTGTTAGTTCACAAAAGGGTGGGTTCGAAGAGGTAGGGTTTCCGACGTTTTTGGAAGATGGGCAGGGACTCTGCTGTCCTAGCTTCAGGGGGAAGCTGGTTCCACCATAGGGGTACCAGGACAGAGAACAGCTTGGACCTGGCTGAGCGGGAGCTGCCCTCCTGTAGGGGTGGGATGGCCAAGAGACCAGAGGTGACAGAACGGAGTGCTCGGGTTGGGGTGTAGGGTTTGAGCATTGCCTGAAGGTAGGGAGGGGCAGTTCCTCTTGCTGTTCCGTAGGCAAGTACCATGGTTTTGTAGTGGATTCGACCTTCAACTGGAAGCCAGTGGAGTGTGCGGAGGAGCGGGGTGACATAGTGTTTTACATGTGTATCTTGTATTACAATTAGCTTCAATTCTCTTTCAGTAGTTTATTTAAAGGTATGTTTTAAAGCCGTGTTTCATCTTCACACACTATGGTCCAAAACATGAGCGCCAGTCCAATGCTGTCATTACAGTAAACCTCAGGAAGGCTTCCCAGACCTCCAGCATGTGGAACTACTCACTGACAGCACAACCATCTCTCCATCTGCAAAACAGCAATTAGATAGTCAAAGATGGGTGTTTGAGCAGGCTCAGCTGTGTACAGTATGCACGACTGTGGAGCTACAAACGTTTGAGTTGACATAAAAAGGATCTCTAAGGTCAGGGCGTGACACTACTACAGTCATTCAGTGTATACCTTATCACTGACATTGTGTTTAAGGTTTAAGGCAGGTATTAAGATTTTCAAATTGGTTTTGAAATCGCTATCATCTGGTCAGGTTCCTCAGAAAGCTTGGCAGCCTATGGTCTCCTGCCCACGTTCCTCACCAGGGACTGGCAGTGGGAGGCAGGCTGCTGTTGTCTCTAAGAGCAGGCCGGAGAGAGCACATCTGACCTGAGACGGCCCTCTCAGGGGCCTCAGAGGAGAGCAAGCTCTCATAGGCCACCTGCAGTCAAAAGTCAAAAGGTCAAGGTAGATAATATAGCACAACCTGTAATAATGCTTACATTACATTAGTTCATTGTTGTGATGACGTACAAGTAATAGTTACGCTTAGGTACCTTATCAACTGTAAATATCCATTTATTTTCCAGGATAAGCCACAGCATCATTCTTCTTGTGCTGAAAAGAATGCTTGTTAGATGTGCTGTATGTGCCTGTTACCTTGATGTACATTTTGTTTTGTGAGCAGCAGAAGGAGAGTGGGGATAGGACTCCCAAAAAGACAACCTCTGCATCTAGAAGGGAGTCCAGCCACACCCCTAGCTTTGTACCTGACAGAAGACCCAGCACTGTGACCAATAGATTACCCAGCCCTGTGACTGACCCACCCCCAAACCACACCCTTACCTCAGGTAAAGCACCCATCAAAGCTCACACTCGGTAAAGCACCCATAAAGCTCACACGCAGACTCGGTCCCATGGATAGGCAGACCATTCCATAAAAATTGAGCTCTATAGGAGAAAGCCCTGCCTCCAGCTGTTTGCTTAGAAATTTTAGAGACAGTAAGGAGGCCTGCGTCTTGTGACCGTAGCGTACGTGCAGGTATGTACGGCAGGACCAAATCGGAGAGAAAGGTAGGCGCAAGCCCTTGTAATGCTTTCTAGGTTAGCGATAAAACCTCGAAATCAGCCCTAGCCTTAACATGAAGCCAGTGTAGAGAGGCTAGCACTGGAGCAATATGATCAAATTCTTTGGTTCTAGTCAAGATTCTAATAAACTGAAGTTTATTTAGTGCTTTATCCAGGTAGCCGGAAAGTAGAGCATTGCAGTAGTCTAATTTAGAAGTGACAAAAGCATGGATTAACAGAAGATCTCTTTGTTTCTTGGGACCTAGAACTAGCATCTCTGTTTTGTCCGAGTTTAAAAGTAAAACATTTAGCGCCATCAACTTCATTATGTCTGAAACACATGCTTCCAGGGAGGGCAATTTTGGGGCTTCACCATGTTTCATCAAAATGTACAGCTGTGTATTGTCCGCATTGCAGTGAAAGTTAACATTATGTTTCCGGATGACATCACCATGAGATAAAATATATAGTGAAAACAATAGTGGACCTAAAACGGAACCTCGAGGAACACTGAAATTGACAGTTGATTTGTCAGAAGACAAACCATCCACAGACAAACTGATATTTTTCCGACAGATAAGATCTAAACCAGGCCAGAACTTGTCCGTGTAGACCAATTTGGGTTTCCAATCTCTCCAAAAGAATGTGGTGATCAATGGTATCAAAAGCAGCACTAAGGTCTAGGAGCACAAGGACCGATGCAGAGCCTTGGTCTGATGCCAAAACTTCTTATGGCTGGGGGGCAGTATTGAGTAGCTTGGATGAATAAGGTGCCTAAAGTAAACGACCTGCTTCTCAGTCTCAGTTGTTAATATATGCAGAGTATTATTAGTATTGGATAGAAAACACTCTAAAGTTTCTAAAACTGTTTGAATGGTGTCTGTGAGTACAACAGAACTCATATGACAGGCAAAATCCTGAGGAGAAATCAAAACAGGAACTGAGAAATCTGAGCTTCGTATGTATTCACCACAGTTCCCAATGAAATCCCCTTGAGATATGAATGATTTTGCACTTCCTAAGGGTTCCACTAGATGTCAACCATCTGTAGAAATTTGAATGAGACTTCTACTGTGTTGTGGAACTGAATGAGAGCAGAATCTATCAGGTGACTGGCAGTCAGCCATTTTCTGATCACGCTCATTCCTCATGGTATCCACTTGCGTTCCATTGCTCATCAAGACAAAAAGGAATACTCCGGTTGGAACTTTATTGAAGCTATATGTTAAAAACATCCTTGATTCTGTACTTAGTTTGAAATGTTTCTTCGACCTGTAATGTAACTTTTTGAAGTTTTTGTCCGACGTAACGCTGACCAGAATGAGTGTTTGGATATGTATACCAAACGCGCTAACAAACGGAGGTATTTGGACATAAATAACGGACATTATCGAACAAAACAAACATTTATTGTGGACCTGAGATTCCTGGAATGCTTTCTGATGAAGATCATCAAAGGTAAGGGAATATTTATCATGTAATTTCTTGATTATGTTGACGGCAACATGGCGGCTATTGTGACCTTTTCTTCTGAGTGCCGTCTCAGATTATTGCATGGTTTGCTTATTCTGTAAAGTTTTTTTGACACAGCGGTTGCATTAAGGAGAGGTATATCTATAATTCCATGTGTATATGTATTATCATGTATTATCATCTACATTTATGATGAGTATTTCTGTTGAATGATGTGGCTGTGCAAAATCACTGGCTGTTTTTGGAACTAGTGAATGTAACGCGCCAATGTAAACTCATATTTTGATAAATATGAATTTTTTAAAACAAAACATGTATTGTGTAACATGAAGTCCTATGAGTGTCATCTGATGAAGATCATCAAAGGTTAGTGATGAATTTATCTCTATTTGTGCTTTTTATGACTCCTCCCTTTGGCTGGGAAAATGGCTGTTTTTATTGTGGTTTGGTGGTCACGGAACATAATCGTTTGTGGTGCTTTCGCCGTAAAGCCTATTTGAAACCGGACACTGTGGTGGGATTAAGAAACATAACTACCTTTAAAACGGTGTAAAATACATGTATGTTTGAGGACTTTTAATTATGAGATTTTTGATGTTTTGAATTTGGCGCCCTGCACTTTCACTGGCTGTTGTCATATCATCCCGTTAATGGGATTGCAGCCATAAGAAGTTTTAAAAGGTATTTTACCACCTTCAGGAGTGCAGTCTCAGTGCTACGATGTGCGTTTCGTATACATCGTTTGTCTTCAGGAAGGCAGTGAGTTGCTGCGCAACAGATTTTTCTAACATTTTCGAGAGGAATGGGAGATTCGATATAAGCCGTTAGTGTTTTATTACTGCCACTTTTAGTGAGTTTGGTACACATCCGATGGATAGGGAGCCGTTTATTATATTCAACATAGGATATGACTTGACCATGATAGCTGACTATCCAATATTACCCCTAGAAGTTCAACTTCTTCGACTTGTTCAGTGGTCACACCCTTTATGCACAACTCCAGTTGAGGTTTAGGTCTAAGAGAATGCTTTGAACCAAATACAGTGCTTTTGGTTTTAGATGTATTTAAGACCAGTTTATTAATTACCCATTCTAATACTGACTGTAACTCCTGGCTAAGAGTCTCAGTGAGCTCACTAGCTGTAGGTGCTGATGTGTAGAGTGTGCATACGTGGTCATTTTAGTTTCTTGTTGTAAGACAAGTGGCATATCATTTGTAAAAATAGAGAAGAGTAACGGCCCCAAGGCAACTGAGGGAGAACGAACTGTACATACAGTATCTGATGTTAGAGAAGCTTCCACCCAAGAGTTCTATTGGGTAGGTAACTCTCCAACCATTTTATGGCATGTGATGTAATACCATAACAAGTTAGTTTTTTCAATAACAAATTATGATTAACATCATCAAAGGCTGCACTGAAATCTAACAATACAGCTCCAACTATCATCTTATTATCCATGTATTTTAGCCAATCAGACATCTGAGTCAGTGCAGTACAAGTTGAGTGCCCTTCACTATATGCATGCTGAAAGTCAGTAAGCTTGTTCTTTGAAAAATAGCATGGTATTTGTTCAAACACAATTTTGGGCTTTAGTTTACTAAGAACATGCAGCAAATTGATTGATCGGCTCTTAGAGCCAGCAAAGGGTGCTTTACTATTTTTAGGTAGTGGAATTACTTTTGATTTTGGACACACACTCCTTGAGACATAGTGACCTAGGTACTGTATGAATAACAACACACTGTACTTCAAAGCATTTCGCTAATAACATCTGCTAGATATTTGTGTGACCAATAAAATGTGATTAGATTTGATTTAAATCCACACACAGAATGTAGCCAAGAGGTGAAGGAGCAGAAGAAGAACAAAGAACAACATCTAGTTTTCTTCACGCGACATTTGACAGGAAGAGTTTGAGGCATGGCGGACAAGTGTCCAGCAGAGGAATTGTGATTGTCTCGACAGCCTCATTCAAGCAAGAAGAACAGAGGGACAGAAGGACACTTGGAAAAGCTGAGGATGGAGGGAGTGGAGAGGAAGAGGTAGAGCGAGTGGAAGAAGAATGTGATGGGAGGAATGAGGATGGGGTTAGGGTAGAGGACATGAATGGGAGGGACAATGAAGAAGACAAGGTATATGGAAAACCTGAAGAAGCATTGAAGAACGATGAAGTACAAGAAGAAGAATGGAAAGGAGAGGATATGTTTTACAATGGTGATGAGGGAGAATGGAAGAAAGCTGAAGAGTGGGATGGTAGACCTAAGGGAGAGGGCAAGATAGAAGAAAGGCCCACAGATGGAGTGAAGAGAGAGGACAGATCAGATGATGAAACAAAAGGCATTGTCAACAGAGGGGGGAGAAGCTTGGAGCACAGATGCTTAGCCTGATGTAAGTTCACAAACTTAGTGTAAGATGTAAGTTCAGAAACAACCATTAGAGAGATCTGCTTTAGAAAGTAGATACAGTCAAACAGATTCAGTCAAAACACTCATATTGACAATTCAAAACCAAAACATGATTAGTCACACTTCAGTGAAATACGTCAGTGGAGAATTCATGGAGATATTAAGCATGTCTTGGGAATTGTATGCATGATACAGTATGTTTCAGTGCAGAGTTTAGTTGGCATCATTAGATGCTTAACAGCAGAAAGGGAGAATGATTCATTCTTGGTGCTGTTAATGGGTCAATAAAACAATTTTCACACTCCAGCAATCTATTGGTGGTTTACACGATAAAATGACTAATCATGACTAATCACGCTAAACAAGTGCTTCAGCTGTAACATTGAAACAAATGACAAAACTTTGTGTAAATATTTGAAAAGGCTATCCTTAGAAATGAACTATTTATCATGATCTTTATTATGCTGGATTATATATGAGATGCGTTTTCTGTTTTCCTCCAGCGTGCTGAAGTTTCCTCAGTCCAAGAGTCAGAGGATGTCAAAGCTCAGGACAGCTACAGTAAGCTTCATAACATGATCCATAAACATACTACCTCTGTCCATCATTTACTTAAAGAGATACTTCAGAATTTGGAGAATTGAGGCCCTTTATCTACTTCAGATGAACCTGTGGATACCATTTGTATGTCTCTGTGTCCAGTATGAAGGAAGTTAGAGGTAGTTTCCTATAGACCAGAAGTCATTGCGCCAGTTGGCATTGGCTCGCGAAACTACCTCAAACTTTCATACTGCACAGACATATAAATGGTATCCACAAGTTCATCTGACTTTGGGGAAGCAGATAAAGGACCTAATGTAAGGATCTATGTATTTGGTATTAGGCAGGAGTATCCGGATCCCAAGTCCCTCTGAAGGCCCAGATATGACCATAGCGGATGAGTCTTTACTCCCATCAATCACACAACATCAGTTGTCCTCTACTTTGGTGAAAGTCAACACAGATAAGGTTGGTGACAAAAACAATAGCTTTTACCACTATAATTATATCATAGATGTCTATTCTACATGTAATACATACTATTTCTCACCCTCAGAGTTCTGCCAAAGACTCAACCAAGAAAGGCAGGAGGACACGGAGGAACTCTGCTCTATGTCAGCTGGAGGACAGTGTTGAGAGCCAGGTGGAAAAAGAGCTCCCGAGGTGAGGAGGCTGATGCATGTATTACAGTATTATGTTTGTACAGTACATATCTCACAACAATTTAATCAGATATATGTAATAATCATTTACAAATATATACTATATTTCCCTCTAACTTGTTTCCCTGCTTGGCCAATCCTAGAGATGAGTACCTGCAGAAGGTGCGGAGAGAGAGAGAACCCGGCGGGCCCATGAGGAGAGGGGACCTGGAGCCCCAGCGCCTCCAGCAGTGGGTCAACCAGCCCCACCACACCCGCTGTTGGAGTGCCCACCCTGGGGGCCACGGTGAGACAACATGCTGCTGAACCATGGTGCCTTTACAGCACTCCCACTTACAGTATTGCTCACATTTACACATAGTGGCCCAACACTGCCCTTTATGATTATCATGCAATATAGCTATTCTAACACTATTATAAACACTCTCACATTGATTCTTATAACATATGTATCGTTTGGGTGTCCTGTCCTCTACCATTTTTTGTCAGAGAGGCATATATTATTGACGCTCTAGAATCTAGGCAATGTGAGCAGGGTAGGTACCTGAGGACATGCCCCGCCATCCAGCTCCATAATGGGGGTACCCCCCACAGTCACCTGCCTCCCCCCAGTCACGCTGCATCTCCATCCCTGGTCTCACTCTGCCACCCCACAGCCAAAACCCTGCATCAGGCCTGGGACTCGGAGGAAGATCAGCCTTACAGGTAAAAGCTTCCATATGGGCATGTGTTTAGCTCAGTAGGTGATGCAATGTGTATCACAGGCCTTGTGGCCAACGTCTCTTTTTATTACTGTTATTTTATTAAGTAATGTACAGTATGTGAGTACAGTAATGTCACATAAGTGTTGGTGTGTGCTGTATGTGTGTGCTGAAATCTGCTGTGGTCCACCTTAGGCTCCCGATGTCTCATACATCATGGGCAAGGCATCTCTATACTTGTCAAGCATCCCAACTCACAACTTGAAGAAAGGCTACTGAGGGACCGCTTCCTTAAACACTACCGTGCTCTATTGGCCAAATCTACTTCCCTCACACTCCTAATGTGAAGACTCTGCACACTATCAGCCAAACCTACCTCACCTACATTATATGCCCCCAAAATACATTGGATGCTTTAACCCAAACATGGTTAACACTTAGCAGACGCTCTTATCCATAGCGACTTACAGTTAGTGCATTCATCTTAAGATAGCTAGGTGGAACAACCACATATCACAGGCCATAGTAAGTACATTTTTCTTCAATAAAGTAGCTATCAGCAAAGTCAGAGCTAGTAAGGGGGAAAAGAGTCAGGTACGAGTGTTAGTTCACGAAAGGCAAAAAAAAAAATAGGCATTTACATTAACAAGGCATTTACATAAAGCATTTTCCAAATCAATTCCACTGCTAGTGGATTCCTGTTGCAGCTGCAGTGCAGAGGATTGCCATCAAGCTTGGTCTATGAAGCCTCCAGTGCCTTCTCCTCTACATGCAGCTGCATCTAAACAAAGACAACATGTTGTTACATACATGCTATAATATACACAACATCAAATTATTCACATTTAAACAATATTACTGTCTATTACTATGGGCTTTCATACAAATGTTGTAATCTTCACAAAGTACCATGCAATTGTTGACCTCTGGCTTACTTTAACAATGACTGACGTCATGGTTTTCAGGGGTATGAGTTTGGGCTCCTGCATGTGTCCTTCCTACTCATCTGCAACTATCATGGAAAATCCTGGGTAGAAAAGGACAACATCACATGTAGCCCACTCATAGAAATATACACTGCTCAAAAAAATAAAGGGAACACTAAAATAACACATCCTAGATCTGAATGAATTAAATATTCTTATTAAATACTTTTTTCTTTACATAGTTGAATGTGCTGACAACAGTCACACAATAATTATCAATGGAAATCAAATTTATCAACTCATGGAGGTCTGGATTTGGAGTCACACTCAAAATTGGAAAGTGGAAAACCACACTACAGGCTGCTCCAACTTTGATGTAATGTCCTTAAAACAAGTCAAAATGAGGCTCAGTAGTGTGTGTGTGGCCTCCACGTGCCTGTATGACCTCCCTACAACGCCTGGGCATGCTCCTGATGAGGTGGTGGATGGTCTCCTGAGGGATCTCCTCCCAGACCTGGACTAAAGCATCCGCCTGGACAGTCTGTGGTGGATGGAGCGAGACATGATGTCCCAGATGTGCTCAATTGGATTCAGGTCTGGGGAACGGGCGGGCCAGTCCATAGCATCAATGCCTTCCTCTTGCAGGAACTGCTGACACACTCCAGCCACATGAGGTCTAGCATGGTCTTGCATTAGGAGGAACCTAGGGTCAACCGCAACAGCATATGGTCTCACAAGGGGTCTGAGGAGCTCATCTCGGTACCTAATGGCAGTCAGGCTACCTCTGGCGAGCACATGGAGGGCTGTGCGTCCCCCCAAAGAAATGCCACCCCACACCATGACTGACCCACCGCCAAACCGGTCATGATTGAGGATGTTGCAGGCAGCAGAACGTTCTCCACGGCGTCTCCAGACTGTGCTCAGTGTGAACCTGCTTTCATCTGTGAAGAGCACAGGGTGCCAGCGGAGAATTTGCCAATCTTGGTGTTCTCTGGCAAATGCAAAACGTCCTGCACGGTGTTGGGCTGTAAGCACAACCCCCACCTGTGGACGTCGGGCCCTCATACCACCCTCATGGAGTCTGTTTCTGACCGTTTGAGCAGACACATGCACATTTGTGGCCTGCTGGAGGTCATTTTGCAGGGCTCTGGCAGTGCTCCTCCTGCTCCTCCTTGCACAAAGGCGGAGGTAGTGGTCCTGCTGCTGGGTTGTTGCCCTCCTACGTCTCCTGATGTACTGGCCTGTCTCCTGGTAGCGCCTCCATGCTCTGGACACTACACTGACAGGCACAGCAAACCTTCTTGCCACAGCTCACATTGATGTTCCATCCTGGATGAGCTGCACTACCTGAGCCACTTGTGTGGGTTGTAGACTCCGTCTCATGCTACCACTAGAGTGAAAGCACTGCCAGCATTCAAAAGTGACCAAAACATCAGCCAGGAAGCATAGGAACTGAGAAGTGGTCACCACCTGCAGAACCACTCCTTTTTTGGGGGTGTCTTGCTAATTGCCTATAATTTCCACCTGTTGTCTATTCCATTTGCACAACAGCATGTGAAATTTATTGTCAATCAGTGTTGCTTCCTAAGTGGACAGTTTTATTTCACAGAAGTGTGATTGACTTGGAGTTACATTGTGTTCCCTTTATTT